>NC_135305.1:173262251-173566674 GCF_048772815.1 Callospermophilus lateralis
TCCTGTTATTTCCTAAATAGTTCTCTCAAACAAACAGCATGTTCAAGAATTCTGAGTGGAGGAAAATGGGAGAGAACGGGAAAGAATGGGGTGTGGAGTGAAGAGTGGAAACTTTGGACACCAGCTTGGCTCATGTAGGCTGTTTCCTGGAGGTGAAAGGAAAGCAGGAGAGAGAAGGAAATGGTTGCTTGCCCTGAGATTGGACTTTCCCCAACTTAGAAGAGAAGTGAAATAGAGGAAGGAAGCCGTGTTGTACAATGACCCTGCTACCTTGTAAATAAGATTTAACAAGCTTTAATTGGTCAATCTAATTAAGAGTTACTCCTTGAAGAGAGATGAAATATAGGGAGACAGAGAATGACAAGCCTAATATTCTCCTCCTTACAGATATTTTCATCTTCATTTTAAAAATGGGGAAGCCAAGCACATAATAGATAAGAAATTTTCTCAAGTAAATAGCAGAAATAGCATTTAAAAGCAAGTGGATTGATACAAGAGTGGATCAGAGTGCTCTTTTTACAGATCAGGATCGATCAATGAATTTTTCATTCTTGTGCCCTGAAAGAATTTATTTTTCTCCCAGAGTAAAATCCTGACTTACTCTGTTGTGTTGACCCAATTAATTCCATCATTCTACTTTGATATTCACCTTTATTTTTTGGAATCATAGTAAGGAAAATGCATACATATAATAATGTTTTACATATGTAAAAAGTATGTTTCTGTATCTCTCTCTCTCTCTCTCTCTCTCTCTCTCTCGTTCTCTCTCTCTTTCCCTTTTTAGAAAATGTCCTGTAAGGAAATGACAATTTTTCTCTCTTTGTGTTGAGAGGTAGGAGGTGTCCCATTGTTCAGTCTGTTTCCATAGAGAGAACTGACAGCAATCATAAATGGTATGATCATATTATCTAGGTTGCTACATGGAAGGGCCAAAAGCCAAATAATATTTCTCATTGGACCTCTTTGATTTCATTCTCATCCTGTTTCTCCCTCCCTCTTTCTCTTCTCTACTATCTCTTCTCAACCTTTTACTGTCTACTTTTTGATCTTCCCACGTATAGAAGGTTAACTTGTAAAGTCTGCCTTATAATTACGTAGTTTTCCCTTTCAGAAACAAGTTTGCCACCAATAATAAAAATATTAAGTCTCCATGGTTAAATAAATGCATGAAATATATTTTAAGAGGTATATGTTTTTAGAGAATAGAGCTCTTATTGATAAATGTGCAAATTTATAACTGATTATCTATATTTTGGTTCCAAATTCTAGCTCTTTTTTTCCAGAAGGAATATTTATTAGTTTATATCCAATAAATATTCAGTTACCTTCCCAGTGGCTTTAAATGTGTTGTAGCAATGTCAAATGGGTTGTTCATTTCTGCACAACTTGTGCCAGGGAAGTGCAGTGACTTCCAGATACCCTATGTGTGGTATAGAGTCCTTACTCAAACAGACAACATTACATCCTTAGACTTCAAATCCTAGCTCTTTGTGTTTGTTTTCAATTTTCAGTTTCAGTTTTAAAATATGCAGTAACTTCTCAAGTGTGAAAACACTGAATGAACTATATTTAAAGACTAGGGTCCACTAAATAATTTGTTTATGTTCTTCTCTTAAAGTTATGAACTTCTTTGAAGAAAAACCTGTCATATATGAAAATGTCACCCATTTTTACTCTGAACAAGTACTTAAGTTGTACCAACCATTGTACATATTTCATCAAGAATATCTCATTATATCCTCACATCATTCTCATTAGGTAAATATTGGTATTTTTTTCAGACAAGAAAATGGAAACTTAGAAGAGTTAAATAAATGACTTACTCAAGGTTACACCCCACTTAAGTGCCAGAGGCTGGATTCCAACCCATTCTGTGTAACTCGAAAACCTGGACCACTAGTCTCCTAAACAGCCTGAGTTGCAATCTGGGGGTGGAAGGGTGGCCATCTTTGAAGAGTTTGGCTTGTTCAAGAAGGTATTATAATTCTAGTCATCATCGTGAGATGTAATAAAAGTTATAGCTGAGACCTGAGGCCCTGCCATTCCAAGAACCTAAAATTTTCCTTTTAGTTAACATTGCTAAAAAATTATCTTAGAAAAGGCAGTTTTATAGTAAATTTCTTGAGAGTTTCTAAATTTGGAGATGTAAACCTCTGTAAAAAGTAGAGGAAATAACTGTGCTTCAAGCCCAGAAGGGCACAGAAATGAAAGAGATCCAACTTAAGGGAAAGAAAAGGAAGCTAAAGCATCTTATGAAAAGTAATTGGAAGCAGATTTCAATAAGGAGCAGGAATGGAAAATACACTAAAGGGGAACTGAAGACAACACTATCTGTAACAGATCATTTGGGCACTACCTAGAGGCCCCAGCCATAGGCACTCTGTACATTTATGATGGTGACCATGATGGTACGCAGCAGTAAGGAGGAAGTGCAAAACCTGGGAAAAGAAAGTGTCTGGGTTGCATTACACCATAAATCCAGGAGAAAAAATATTCTCTCTTCATATGTCAAGGATAAAATTGTGCCTCGAGTTCTCTATTTCATTTGTCATACCTTATTCCCATAAAGGAGCAACCTGGAGGGAGTTCATATGAAGACCAAATAAATAAGTATATCACAGAAATGTCGACTAATCGGAAAGTCCATTTGACTTTCCATTTTGCTGTGCACTGACCATAGAAAATTTCAAGGAAGGAAGGAACAAAGAAGAAAGGGGATGGAGAGGAAACGGAGAAGAAAGATTTTGTTTCTATATTTTTGAGGCATCCATTGTAAGTGTCAGCAAAAGGGACTGGTGGATGTGTTTTCCAGAATTAGAATGGGTTACATGGGCTTATGTGCTTTCTTGGTGGAGCTGATAGAAATGCCTTTTTGGAAAAGCAACAGATCTTCCTTGTTTGATAGCCTTGTGGTTTAAATGCACTGTGCTGTGTTGTGTCTTTGGAAAGAGGAGCCCTAATCAGGGAGCCAACCTGCTGAGATGTGACCCAAGCATAAAGGAGTGCTGCTATGTGCAGTGGATTCACCTTATGCCCACTTAGAATCAATACTGGGGTGAGACCTCTCGCGTGCCTAGAAGGATGCCAGTGACAGCTGTTCAGAGGTGTCCTAACTGACAATGCAGACTTGGAAAGAAGAGACCCAGATTTTTATGTTTTTCTATAAAAGATTTCAAAGAGTTGTGTGTTTATGGGTCTAATGAAGTCATATTAAAGATTAAAGTGTAGCACATTTATCAATTATCACTCTGGGCCACTGTGGATGATGCTTGCATATGTTACCCTATTTATTCTTAATAATGACAAGTACCTCTTTTAATAAATACATTAGAGTTATGAAATATTAATGTTGATACAGTGGTGAAAGCCCTGTTGGAGGGTTTATGATTATACTTTCTCACCTACCTGGTGAAGACTCAGTGATGGAGAATGGTAGTAACTCCTTAAAGACAAGGCAGTTTCAATACCCAGACATCTGTTTGTGGACTTTTCATTACTTCCTTCCTTTAGCCTAGCTCAGTTGTTTGTTCTCAAATATTTACTGTCAGCTTGAATACACAAAGCACTATTACTTGCACCCTACAGGTGATTTAAGTGATCTTCACTGGTAAGTTTGACTACATGTTATGTTTGCCTTAGGCTCTGGCTTTAGAATTCAAATTCCCTCCCTTAAGATATGACTTTATTTTTGTATAGGCTGTTTAGATCCTTGGGAATGCTCTGCAGTTTTCATTCACTGTGTATGTATGTAGATTTCTAAATCCTCTATTCTATTGTTTCTCATTGTTTCACACATGTCCTTGCTGTGTGTTACATGTTTATTAGTAAGTTTAATTTATAAATATGTGGTATATTGGACAGAAGGTGATAATATTTTGATATAGCTTCAGATTCTTTTGTGTATTTAAGAATAATACATGCTATGTTATGCCATATTGATTTTTAATAATATAACTCAACTGAATAAAGACATGAAGATCTCCCATATTCCAGCTGATGTTATTTCCACTTTGGGTCATTTATGTAGTAAAACAACAAAGCCAAAAATGCTTATGACTTTCTGAATAATCTTATGCAAAAAGCTTACCATATGCCTTATAAGGTCTTTCTTTTATTTTCTCCATAGATCTTCATTTTAGATATATTGCCAGTAGTTTAAAAATGCTTTGCAGTATAGCAATCATTGTCTCCTAGTGTGTCTTTTATGTATTTGACATTGACAGACACTTTCCTTTTCCATGTTTTCATATAAATTTTTTAATTACTCAAGTAGTCTGTGAGGTTGGCCTCGACATTGACCTGTGAATTAACTGGTGGCATTTAATTTAAAGCAGACAGAGCCCTTGAAAATTTATAGGATGATCAAGTTCGTTTCTGGTGTAGTGTGTGTTTACGACATTTAAAGGAAACTAGAGTTTAAATATAAATTAATATATATCACCTTTAGAGAAGATTCGTGTAACCTGAATGAATCCTGGGGCCCTGTGTGATTCACTCTGTCTTCAGATATTTTAGCAAATGAAATAATTGAAAAAATAATTCTCAGCTTTACTCAGGTTGCTCCAAGAACTTGGAGAATTATTTTATGCTTCACGCAGGCCAATTCTTCTCAATATTCTATCTTTCTCCTCCTATCCAGTGATCTTGCCTCTTTCCCTTGTTCAGGAGCCAGGTACTCTCTTTCTTTCTCTCTTTCAATACTTGACTCTCAAGTAGCTATACCCTTTCTCTTTAGTCTGTAACCATAGACTACTTTCCACTCTTATTTTCCTTCCAATTTTCCAGTACAGGTTTTCTGATCATTCAAATAATAATCTTTAAAAAGTGATATTTCTCTTAGAAAGATACCTCTGGATCTTCACTGAGGTACTAAAAAATAACTGTGCAAAATAAATTTATTTTATGGGGAAAGGACAGGCTTGGAACACTAACATATTACAAACTTTTTCTTTAGTCTCCTTAAAAACTTTAAATATAATGAGTATTAAATTCATTGTTAATACTAAGCTGGGAAAAAAGAATTATTCATTCCTTTGAAAATTAACTTCACATTCATAGTGAATTTAATAAATAGGAATGGTGGAAGCCAAAAAGAATGGAACTTATTAATATGGGACAATTATAGAGTACTACAGCAGAAAAATCCGGCAGATCACAAAATTGCAACATAGTGAACAAATATGTACCCTTGGGTTGGGGGGGATGATCAGGAGGTCACAGAGGAACTTGAATAATAAGGCAGCTATGAAGCAATAATGAAGACCAAGCTGAATTTAGAAATAAATAAATAAAGAGAAATGAAAAAAAAAATTATTTCCTTCACATGAAATCTGGTAGAACATTTTCTAGTTCTTGCATTGATTTTAAAAAGATTCAGGGAAATTTCAACTAAGTTTGGAAAATAATCATAGATATTATCAATCATATTAAAAGAGATGAATTGCAATTTTTATAAGAGGGGATAGAGATTAATAGCTAACTCTGGATCTTCACTGGGGTACTAAAAAAATAACTGACTTATGTCACATAGAGGCGTATTTAGTTAGTCATTGGAAAAAATTATCACATGACACTAAAAGGCAGAAAATATTTTTTAAAAAACCAACAATGTATTGAATCACATTCTAGGGAAGTTTTAGAAAACAGGGTTCGTCCTTGGGCTCCTGTAATTGTGGAGTCAGGAGCAAGAATGCTCTGGGTTTATATGTAGGGTTTTTCCTGCCAGACTTCATAATTTTTATGAAATAAATCTCTTCTCCAAGATGACACAAAATGCCTCCCTTCCTCTGTGTTAATATGTGTGATTTATTTCTTGTTCTAGAACTTACTACTTATACTTCTACTAAGTTCATTGATATTTTAAATCTCTTACCCAATCAACAGAGAAAATTTTTTCCTGTTCAGTTTGGCTAATTTAACATTTGAACAAATCAGAATGGTTGAATAAGTTTCTGCCATACATGATATATAACTCACGCTCATGTAATTTATAAGGTATTTACTAGGATCTGTGTTGATCTAGCAAGAGTTAAGTTTCTCCAACAAAATTATTCTAGATCATAACTGTCCTTGACCAATTTTGAAATAAATTGCATGTCTTTTAAATACACATCCAAGCTGTTTTTCACCACTGTCTATGTTGATAACTAGAAATATATACATGTATATATTCATCTTAACTCCAGTGTGGCAGAATATAGGTAGCCCAAATTAATATTATCTCCTGGAAATATGCCTCAAGCATGTACTTTGCCCAGAACCTGCTTTTGTTACCTTCCTTGGATGAGAAGAAAAGGATGAAAGAGGTGTCATTTTCTCTTGCTTATCATGGTCTGCTGATATCTTTCATTATTGCCAAGAGAAGAGATTTCATGATTGGCTTCTCTTCATTTTATTTCAAACAGATGCAGGGTTTTTAACTGTGCTTGCAAGAAATTATATACAATGCATTGGCAGAAGTAGCCTTTGCTATCAGTAGATAAGGTTTTTAGTTATCCAAGTGTCCTTTCTATTGGCCTTTTAAATTTTAGTTTGGGGAGAAAATGCTGGAAAGTCTTAAAGTCCAGCACAAGAACTTGCAGACCCAACAACTTTCTTTTGGTTACTTGAGAGGACAATGTGTTCCTAAGCCATGCAGGGCTCTTTGATTAGCATCCAAAGAAATAAAAACTTCATGTCTAGGTGGCATTTATATGGAACTAGTGATAGTGGTGGAAGTCCCTCTCTGGTTGTGTTTTTCCTTAGCATTCTTCCTCAGGTTAGATTTGTACCTTGACATTGTTGCACTGGAATAAGACACGTGTGTCATTTTCCTTGATTGAGTGGAAGACTTGCCTTATAAGGCTTTTCATTCTTTGAAACAACCCCAATACATAGCAATCATAGCTCTATTTCTGCCCCAGAGTGAAAGAGAATTCTCTGTTGTTCCCCTTTAACTTGTGATTCCCAATCCTAGCTCACCACCACCTGGCCTGGGGAGCTTTGCCACTCCATATCCACTGGAATTATAAACCGTATTTTCTTCTTTCCCACCTTTCAAGGGTCCATGTAATATTCATTCTAGCTTTGAACGGCCTCAAATGCAAATCTTTGCTTTCTCAAGGATAGTATTGTGCCTGGTACATCTGACCAGGCTGGAGGTTCAAATGTTGGGGAACCCCAAATTCTTAGCAGCAGCCCTGAAAATTTAGAGAGGTACTTCAGTGCTGTGATAAAAATACTTTAGACTAACAACTTAAAGGAAGAAAGATTTCTTTTGGCTTATGTTTTCAGAGGTTTCTGTCTATGTCTCCTGATCTTATGGCTTTGGGCCACCAGTTGGGGACAAAGTCTTCAACACATGAGACTTGGGGGACATCCAGATCTAAACTATAGTATATGGGGAACCACGTCTTCCCAGCTGGGATGGACAGCACAGTTACAGAGTGCCCCTTTGCTCCTGGAAAATCTTTTGGATGGCTCAAGCTAATGATTTCTCCTTGAGATATTTGGTCCACATTAACTTGCCTTTTCAGTTTATGAGGAAATTCTTTCTTTCTTTTTTTTTTTTAAAGGTCTTTTTCCTAGGCTGGGGTTGTGGCTCAGTGGTGGAACGCTTGCCTAGCATGTGTGAGTCACTGGGTTTGATTCTCAGCACCACATATAAATAAATAAAATAAAGGTCCCTTGACAGCTAAAAAATGTTTTTATTTTTTATTTTTAGCTCTTTCCTTTGCCTAGCATGGGGGGAAAATACATTAAAAACTCATTTAATTTATTTAGATTCTTTAATAGACTTAAGTTACTTTCTTGTCGGTTATTTGACTATCAAAGGTTTTAGAATATTAAAAAAAAAACAGCACATATATGTTGAAAAAGAAGCTTTTGGGTCCTTGGCTGCCTCATTGATAAAATGTCTCTGGTTATGAAAAGCATTAGTAATGTGTGAATGAAAGATCATGATTTGGATGTCATTTGGACTAAGCTAGAAAAGAAGTCACAGTCTGATTTTTTTTTTTTTTTTCCTAGTGGGAGATCAATACTGTCTAGACATGGTCTCATTAGGACTTTCATTGACTGAGGCAGAATGAGATTCCTGTAACCTGGGCTATTGGTGGGATATCTGTGTTGCCCATCGTTACCGAGAACTCCATATTCACTGGTAATATCTCAGCATCATTCCACTCAACCGAAGGGTTGTCCTTGAGGACAGAATATGCCCACTCATGATGTTCTCAAGATTCTAAATCCCAGAAGTTTTCAAAGCTGCTTTCCAGGATGTGTAGCATGCTTGGTGACGGTTGCATAGGGCATAGAAGAATTCTTGGGGCAACTGAATTCCCTATGATCTCCAAAAGTGAAACCAGCAATATAGAAGTTCAACTCACATCTCAAGTCTTCAGCCAGTGAAAGTCAGATATCTTTTCTGTAAAACAGTCTTTCTATTAATGTCTGCAAAAAATGTCTTCATGTACGAAAATACAACAGTTGTTCTTTTATAAAAATCTATTCATTCAGTAGTTTCCTCATTTATGGGAAAATTTCACCCATTTGACTGTATTTTTAAATTGAGAAAGTTTATGATTTCTTGCGTAGGACCAGAGCTTAAAAGCCCTGTGTCCTCCTGTTAGGCATTCAGACAGCTGGACGTGCTGTTCTGCGTGGAATCTTAAATCCTTCATTTGCGGTCACTTGTTGGCATTTTGCAAGGGAGTGAAGCAATGTCTGAGCCACTGGAGGCCAGAGGTGGCCCCAACGGACCAGGTTTCTGACAGTGGAATAAATATCTGTTATTTGTCCAATATCTTCACTTTTTAACTTTGTGCAGGATAAGCATAGACATTGAGAAATAATGCTGATTATACAAAGGAATGCTCATGATAAAAGATCTCTTTCTGAGAATTTAAGTGTTCCAGTAGATTAGCATTATTGATCATTCTCTTTCCACATAGTCTACGGATGATTTTAGAATCCTGAAACTATTATTCTCCCTTGTCTAGTGTAATTACCAGAACAAGGAATGATCTAATTAAAAGACAACAAGGATACGTTCTAATTGTTCTAATAAATTACGTTAATACACAATGCATGCAGTTAGTTTTCAACAGGAATTTATTTAATAGATTGACAGCTTGTCCGTTAGTGCCACACTCTTAGCTTTCATTTCTTCTAAACAAGACAACCTACGAGAGGATGTTAAGAATTCAAAATCTGTTGTACCATCATTTAAGAGAATCTGAAGTTCCATGTGTTACAAACTCCTGAACAATTAGATTTTTGGTTCTTTAAATAAAATTGTGTCCCCTAAACAGGAGAGGGTAAAATAAATACAGATAATCTAAAGTAAAAATCAGAAATGGACTATTGCAGTGAAGGACATAGATTTTTCTTTGTTTTTTTCCCCCCCAATTATCAAGTATGGTGAGTGTTGTATAATAATATGACACTAACTCATGTAATTGTATTCAATTAATTTTAGACATTTAACACACATCTATTTTATATTACGTTGACATTGAATGTATGAGATTGTGCCCCTGTTTAAAGACATATAGCCTGATGTGGGCAAAAATTCAGACCACTTCTGATAAGCTGTCTCTGCTTTTCTTCAGAAAATGCTAGTCTCCCTTTATTTATTTATTTATTTTTATTTTTATTTTTTTTTTTTAGTTGCCAGTGGACCTTTAGTTTATTTATTTGTAGTGGTGCTGAGAATTGAACCCAGTGTCTCACACATGCTAGGCAAGCAGTCCACCACTGAGCCACAACCTCAGCCCCCTCTATTTATTTGAATGTAATTAAGATATAATTCTGAATGTAATTCAGATATAGTCTGTTGCACAATTATCTGAGAATGATCTAATTTAGACTTGGGGGTGAGGTTTCTTCAGGTTTCAAATGGCAAATTTTTAAAAACAGACCAAGGAAGCATAAAAGTTCCACTTCAAAAATGAGGCTGTGAACTAAAATATTAACAGGCAGGGAGTAAGTAAGAAGCCAAAAATCATCACCCTGGTTAGACCAGGACAGGCTTCTGAAGGCAGCACAGAAAAAGATGTCATAAAGCATGTGTGAGGGGAAAAAAAATTATGTAAAGAATGGAGGGAAGTGTGCAATCAATTCTAAATAAATCTGACTGCATTTTATCTATTCCAGAAAAGGTAATTCCCAGATTGGTGTGAGCTACTGTCTCCTTCGCATACAGGCCTTTGAAATTTGATTAACAAGCTAATAGGTAGGAAAGAATCTTAGTGCTTACTTGACAAGACTGAAAGGCATTTCTGGAAAGGACACTTTTTCACAAGAAGAGCTGGGAACTTTGTGGGAATAATCTTTCACCTCTGAAGGGCTGATTCATTCCAACTGAGAAGTTCACTGAAGAGTATGGTGTTGGCACTCATGCAGATTCTAATTAATACTCATGAAGTTAACTTTACTTTAGAACAGCAAATGCAGAGACAAAACAGAAAACAATAGAGATAACAGAAGATAAATGGAAATTAGAAGAGAAATTATCTTTAATGGTAAAGGAATGCAAGTAAATTTCTTCCTAATCTGAAGTCTGTCCTGGTCTAACCAGGGTGATGATTTTGGGCTTCTTACTTGGGTGATGATTTTTTGGCTTCTTACTTACTCCCTGCTTGTTAATATTTTAGTTCACAGCCTCATTTTTGAAGTGGAACTTTCATGCTTCCTTGGTCTGTTTTTAAAAATTTGCCATTTGAAACCTGGAGAAACCTCACCCCCAGGTCTAAATTAGATCCAGTTCTCACATGGATCTTGCCTTCTTTATTCTTAGGCAAGGACAATTGATTGCCTCCAAGAGGCAGCATGAAGGTGGCCCTCCTTTCTTTTTAATAGTTAGACTGAAAAGGAAATAAGAAAGTAGTTAAGTAAGCCCGTGTAATCATGGAAAGACCTTTCATTATTCTATTTTTTTCTATCCTTTTCTGACATGATATTTCACCAAAAGTGTGATACCAATTCTCAAAAGTGATACTCACCTATGCAAAGGCAGGAATGAGTTCCATTTCCTTTCAAGAGAGGACTCTGAATCCTCTTAGGAGGAGAGGAGAGTATGTGGCTAGGCAAAGGGTCAGCATACTGAACAGGGGCCTGCAGAAGGCATTGAACTCTGGAGGTCTCTGGAAACAGAGTCTGTTGGGAGTGTGAATATGACAGCCTACAGAAATCTGGTATTTTCTTCTCAGCCACTGCTATTGAAAAATTTTCATTTAGTAAAGAATCCAAAACATTAAGAAATATTAATGTTTTGACAAAAATGACAAAAGCCAGGGACTTCAAAGCTGCAGGAAAGCTGAAACACTTCACTTAATGTGCTGCCATCTAGCCATGATCTCATTGCATGCTGCTTCATTCATTGATTACAGAGACGCTGAAATCATTTGGCAGACAGGATGGAGGGTGTTTAAAATGGAGCTTAAAAAGCAGAGACTCAGCTGAGTCTTCTGTTTTTATTGGCCATTAACACATCCTACCAGTCCATAAACTAAATTCTGGTACATATTAGACTAAAGATAATGTTAATAAGTCTGAAAAAAGCTACATTAAAAAAGGTGTTAGAATAGCCATCATTGCTTTAAATACCATTTTCACCAGTTTTACTTATTTGACAGCTCCTGCTGGTACACAGAATAAAGTCTGAGAAGGAGGGGCCCCAGTATTCTTTTCTTACCTGTCTTTGTCGTTTTGTTCCACTTGCTTTTATAGCTGTCCTGAACGTCAAACAGGTATTAGATCTTATCATTCCCCAAATGTCTCATCTTTTTTTTCTCCCAGCTCTAGTGCTTGTTTCTCCTTCCACCTGGGAACTCCTTGTACTACCCAACCTTCAGAGTTCATGTTGTGGTTTAGCTATTAGGTATCCCCCAAAAGCTCATGTGTGAGACAATGCAAGGAGACTTACATGTGAAATGATTGGGTTGTGACATCCTTAGCCCAATCACTTAATTATTCCCCTAACAGGGATTAACTGAGTAGTAACTGAAGGCAGGTAGGGTATGGCTGGAGAAGGTGGTCACTGGGGGTGTGCCTTTGGGGGATATATGTATATATAGTTGTAGATGGACACAATACCTTTATTTTATTTATTTGTTTTTATGTGATGCTGAGGATCAAATCCAGGGCCTCACACATGCTAGGCAAGCGCTCTTTGTATCTGGAGAAGAACAGACATGTAAAATAATTACAACAACATGTGGTAAGTACAATGATGCACTTATTTTGAACAGATATCTTTGTATCTGGGGAGTGGAGTCTCTCTCTCTTTTCTGATCATCATGTGAGCTGATTCCCTCTGCCACACTTTTCTGCCATGATATTCTTCCTCACCTTAAGCCCTAAGAAAAGGAGCCTGTTGTTTATGGATTGAGACTTCTGAAACTGTGAGCCCCCAAATAAACTTTTCCTCCTCTAAAATTGTTCTTGCCAGGGCTGGGGTTGTGGCTCAGTGGTAAAGTGCTCGTGGGGCACTGTTTGATCCTCAGCACCACATTAAAATAAGTAAATAAAATAATGGTATTGTGTCCATCTACAACTAAAAAAAAATTTTTTAAAAGTCCTCTTCCAAAAGAAAATATGTTCTTGTCATGTCTTTTAGTCATAGCAATGAAAAAGCTTGACTAAAACAACCCAGTTCACACATCTTTTCTGAGAAACAGTGATTTTCCCAAGCCAAACTGCTTATTCTAGCCAGTCGGCACTATGGGCATTGTTCAAAATAAATGCATTATTATACTTACCACATGTTGTTGTAATTATTTTACATGTCTGTTCTTCTGCCAGAATCAGGAGTTTCTTGTAGCCGGATCAATTCAATAAGATCCTGTCCACTGTACACTTTCTTAGTTCTCCCTATGAGTTCTGAGTTTCTATTGATACTTGGGAACTTGAAGCTTTCAAATACAGAATGAAAATACAGTTAACAGTATCCCAAATCCTATAACCAGTGAAAATAACCTTCAAGAATGAAAAGGGGAGTCAAGACCTTCTTGAATGAAGGAAAACTAAGAAAATGTGTCAGCAGACATAGAATGGCTGAAGATAACTATCTAAATGGAAAAGAAACGATTAAAAATGGAATCCTAGAATATTAGCAAGAAAGAAGAGGCAGTGAACAAAAGTATTGATCCTCTTTAGATTTCTAAATTATGTTTAAAAGTTGAGACAGAAATTATAATACTCTAATGTAGATGTAGAGGAATAATTTAAGATGATTGTTTTATGAATGGAAGCAGGTAAAGGGATGTAAAGAGAAGTAAATTTTTTTATACTTCATCCAAACTGATAAGATGATGACACCTGCAGTTGTATGAGTTATGAATAGTCAGTGTAAAAGCTAGTGTACCTGCTAAAACATGACAAAGAAGATACTAAAAAACACTAGATAAATCAAACCAGAATCCAAAAATTGTTTAAAATAGCCTCTGAAAAGTATGGAAAATACAAAACCAGAAACCAAAAACCCAAAGAGAACAAACAGAAAGTAAACAAAAAACAAAATATAAAATCTCGGGAAAGTTCTTCAAATATCAATAATTATGTTAAAGTGAAATGGTCTAAATATATAACTTAAAATTCAGAGATTAGTGAAGTTGTTTAAAAAAACAAAATCTTGCCCAACTATATGCTGTCTATAAGAGGTTTGCATCACATGTAATTGAGGGAGAATGAAAATAAAAATATGAGAAAAGATACATCATACAAACTTAAATTTTTGAAAAAAGAGTAACTGGTTCTTTTAAAAGTTAATAAACCTAGTAAATCTCTAGCAAGACTGAAAGGAAAATGAGAAGGCACAAATTACCAATATCAGAAATAGAAAATAAGAATAGATAGAATTTTCTTCTACTTAATAATGAGATCTATAAAAACCCACAGCTAATATACTTAAGGATGAAAAAACTGAATATTTCCTCCAAAAACATTAAGAAATAAGACAAAGAAGTTCCTCTAGCCACTCCCATTCATCATAATGCAAGAGATTCTAGCAAGTGTAATTAAGCAAGAAAAGAAAAGGCATAGAAATAGAAAGGAATAGAGACAACTAACATTGTTTGCCAGTGACTTGATTTTTTACACAGAAAAATTTTCTATGAATTAAAAAAAGAAAAAAAATAGTTTTAAAACTTAAGTTCAATAAGATTGAGGGATATAAGATGAATATAAAAAATATTATATTTCTCTGTATTGGTAATGAATATGTAGACACTGAAATTAAAAATATGGTATATGTAATACCTCAAAAATGTGAAATACCACCAGGTGTGCTAGTGCACACCTATTATCCTAGCAGTTCGGGAGGCTGAAGGAGAAGTTCAAAGCCAGCCTCAGCAATATTGCAAAGCCCTAAGCAACTTAATAAGACCCTGTCTCAAAATAAAAAACTAAAAAATGGGCTGGGAATGTGGCTCAGTGGCAAAGCACTCCTGAGTTCAATCCCTAGTACTGTGGGGGGGAAAAGTGAAATAGGTATAGTTAAATAAAACACTTATCAATCTTATATAACAAACACTGCATAATGCTGATGAAAGAAATAAAAGAAATATAAATAAATGGAGAAACATTGTGTTCATTGTTTGGAAATTTCTGCATAGTAACGATGACATATGTTTTCAAATTGATATGCAAATTTAATGCAATTCCTATTAAAATCCCCGTATGCTTATTTTTTTCATTTATAGGTAAGAATTTTTGTAAAATTTATGTGGGAACAGGAACTAGGGTACTAATGCAATATTGAAATGGTAGGATAAAGTGAGAAAAATCAGTCTACTCAATTTCAAATCCTATTACCTAGCTACAGTGTGACTATTCACGGAGTAATAGATACATAGATCAATGAAGCAGAATAAAGAGCTTCTCAAAATAGACCCAAATGCATATAACAAATTGATTTTTTTTTTATAAATAAGCAATTTTCCTCAAAGAGGGAAAAGAATCTTTTCAACAAATAATCCTAGACCAACTGACAAAAAAGACTTCTTCATACCTTATAAAAAATTAATTCAAAATGTATTGTGGGTTTAAATGTAAAAAAATAAAGCTTTTAGAAGAAAACAGAAGAGAAAATATTTGGGATCTGTGACCAGGCATAGGTTATTAGCCTTGAACATGAAAACATAATCTGCAAAAGGGAAATAAAAGCATATATTGGACTATATCAGAATGAAACTTTTGCTTTCACTCACTGTTTATTAAGTGATAAAAGAGTAGCTAGGGAGTAGGAAAAATATTTGCAAATCACATACCTGAAAAAGGATTAGTATTAGAATATATAAAGAACTCTCAATCCCAACAATAAAAAAAAAGCAAGCAAATTAAAAATAGGTAAAAGAAAGTTACCAAGAAACATTTTACTGAACACATGGCAATTAAGTACTCAAAGAAATGTTGAACATTATTAGCCATCAGGAAAATAAAAATTAAAGCCACAATGAGATATCACTACTCATGTAATAGAGAACTGCTAAAATAAAAATAATGTAATGCTAAATGCTGATGAGGATGCAGAGAAACTTGATACTCATATTGCTGGTAGGGATAAAATATGTCATAGCCACTGTGGAAAATAGTTTGGCAGTTTCTTACAAAATTAATCATGTATTCCTTTGCATTTATCCCAAAGAAGTGAAAACTTACATTCACACAAAAGCCTGTACCCCAATGTTCGTAGCAACTTTATTGTAATAGTCCCAAACTGTAAATAACACAGATGTCCTATAATCCAGATGTCCTCCATCGGGTGAATGGTTAAACAAGCAGTGTTACATCTATAGAATGAGATGTTAATCAATAAAGAACATAGATACATGCAACTATATGCCTGAATCTTCAGGAATTAGTTTATGGAGGTGGAAAAGGCCAATACCAAAAGCCTACATATTAAATGATTCCATTTGAATAACATTCTTGACAATATAAGCAGATCATTTGTTATCAAATAATAAGGAAGGATAGGCTGGGAGTGCAGCAAAATAACTTGGGGGTGACGAGAAACTTGTGTAGATTGATGCAGCTGGAGTGGGAGCCATTTATTGTAGGACAGGAGGGGTATATATACATTCCACACAGCTTATCTTAATTAACATAAACTATACAGCAGTCAACCAATAAGGAATCTCCACACTTAATGGCTCCCTGGCGTTACTTCACAAACCACTCCCTCTGGCAGAATGCCAGGCGCCATCTTGACTTGTTTACAGACCCTAACAATGGTATTTGTGTAAAAACCACTATGGTCATTATTTAAATTAAACAAAAGGGGGAAATGTATCAATCTACACAAGTTCCTCGTCACCCCCGGGTTATTTTGCTGCAGCCGGACTGTGGCATGGGAGGGAAGTGGATTTAGCTATAAAAGAGCGGTAAGATAATCCTTGTGGTGATGGAAAGTTTATGCATTTTATTTATCAATGTCAATATCCTGGTTGTGCTATTGTACAATAGTTGTGCAAGATATCATCACTGTAGAGCAAAATAGGCTAAAGGCTATATGGAATCTTTCTGTATTTTTTCTTATAATTTGTGTGTGAATCTATAATGATCTCAATAAAAACTGTTATTTCAAAAACGATCAGGAAGGGTGAACAACAATAGGGAAGAAAATAACAGGATATCCAGTCATGCACTGAATATTGATTTTTTTGGTCAGTGATGGACAGCATGCATGACTGTGGTCGCATAAGATTTTGTCACCTAGTGATGCCTTAGCCATGTGACTTTGTGTAAGTACACTCTATGAGTTTGGCTTGGTGACAAAATTGCCTAACAAGCAGTGATCAGAACATGTCCCTCTCATCTACTTGTAGAAATTGCCTTAAAATAGGAGGTGATAAAGTATTATCATTGGTTGAGTAAGTCATTCTGCCTTGATGGTAGAATGACTTACTCAACTGCAACTGCAATCAGAACTGCAACTTGGTAACTCATTTAGGTCAGAATAATTTCATTCTCTTCACCACTATTTCATCACCCGTAAAACAAGAATATAAACAATAGTACTCTTAAGGTCACTGTGAAAATTGCATGTTTTAGTGTAGGAAAAATGCTTAGACAGTGCCCAACACAGAGATAACATTATATAAATGTTACCTGTCATTATTATTACTGCAGGCTAGTGGCTCTAGTATTGCATCTCCTGCTTGGGACAGCCTTTGAAGTAAAAACAGAAGGTACCTAATTTAAGATGATTTACTTTACTGGGTGTGGTGGTGTACATATATAATCCCAGCAATTTGGGAGGCAGAGGCTGGAAGATTGAAAGTTTGAGTGATTTACTGAAGCCCTCTGCAACTTAGTAAGACCCTGTCTCCAAATTTAAAAAAGAAATAAATAAAAAAGGTGGGATCATGGCTCAGTATGGCTCAGTGATAAAACACCCTTGGATTCAATTCCCATTATCAAAACTTAAAGAAAAAGAAAGAAAAGAAAAAAAGATGATTCGATTTTTGCCTTGATGATGGTGTAAAAACAATGCATATTTATAAAATCATACTTTGAATTTTGATCTTTTTCCAGGCTAATGATGTATGGGTATGATGCTTAGTAGCAAGGCTGAGCCATGGCAGTGAGTTGTAGCTACTAGTCAGTCTTGTGATCACAAGGGGAAACTGATACACTACAGTGGACTATGTTGCTAAGCTAGGATGTTTGGTAGGTGAGGTGTGTAAATGCATTTTTGACTTATGATGTTTTCAACTAACAGTGTGTTTATTAAGATGTAACCCTATCTTGAGTCAAAGAGCATCCGTAGTGTTATCTGAGGCTTAGAAAAAAACTTGTTTGCCTGGGTTACAGTTAATTCAAAACCTGAGATTTTTCTATTAAACTATCATGTCTCATAAATGTAAGTACCTGTAGCTCAAAGAAGCTTTTTAGAACATCCTAGGAAGTTACCAAACTTGTATTCAGAGTGGGGGGTTAAGGGATGGGCTCTAGGGTTGGAAAATAATTGTGTTTGAATTCTGATCCCATCACTCAAGGCAGCTGGGTGGGCTTAGACTGTTATTCACTATAGTTTGGTTCTGAAATGTCCTCCAAAGACCCTTGTGTTAAAAATTTTGTCCCCACCCTGTGGTGCTTGCTGTTGGGAGGTGGTAAAGCCAGGGACAGGAAAAGGAAAGACAGAAGAATGAATCTGACATAATTTTCCTATGTACATATACAAAAACATCACAGTGAATCCCACCATCAGATCCATCCTCAAGAATGTGGTCCTAACTAGAATAAGATGTATTCCACGCTTGTATAATTATATCAAAATGAATTCAACTGTCAGGTATAACTAAAAAGAACCAATAAATTTTTTTAAAAAGTGGGCATCATTGCAAGATGCTAAGTCATTGGAGGTGTGTCCTTGTAGAGTATATGAGAAACCTGGTGCCTTCCTTCATCTCTTCTTGCTTTCCAGCCATTATAATTTTGCCATAGATTCCCACCATGATGAACTGTGCTTCCATAGGCCCAAAGCAGTAGGGCCAAGAGACCATAAACTGAAACCTCTGAGACCATGAGCCAAAATAAACCTTTCCATCTTAAGTTGGTTACCTCAGGTGTTTTGTCACAGTGACACACTATTAAACTGCATTTCTTCGACATGCATCATGACATTTTCTCCTTCATAGGTTATTGTCAGGATTAAATTACATGCCATTTGATACTAAATTCTATATAATTTTTAACTTTTTATAATTGCCATTTTCTTTTTTTTTTAAATTTTCATGCCCTTTTTAACATTTTTTTTATAATTGCCATTTTCATTATAAATATGAACTATATCTCAGAGGTAGTGCTGGTATAGGTACATGTAGAACTCTGGTGAGTCTTTTAGTTAGTCCCCTCTGTGCTTTGCCATCTAATTGGTTAGTTTTCAGTCATCCTTTTTAGAGTCTACATTTATAAGGTTAGAGTTGTTAGTGAGGATTTTAGAAGAACATTTCCTAAGAGTTCTTTTTTTTTTTTTTTTTGAACTGCCAAGTCCAGAGATTTAGGATGTAGCTTGGTGCTGAAGTAATTGGCTCTTTTAGTCTTGCATTATAAGTTCTTTTTCAGAGTATAAGGTTGAGAACCATGAGCAACTCTCACATTTTGGTAATTGCTCTACGGAATAACTTACCTTTTAAAAACATATGTTATTCAGCTGTGACTCCTACTTCCCTCACAATGCCATGAGAATTTCCTCATTTCATATAACATCATCACAATCTTATTTTCTGAGATTCTCCTTTTAACTGTTTCCTTAAGTACCATCACTTAATAATATTTTCTTTTCAGTTTATCAACTAGTTGGGGAAGTGATGTACTTGTTAGCACTGAAGAGTTTCTTAGGAGAATGCAGAATGATTTAGTCTTAAAGATTTTCTACCTGTCAGAGAATTAACGCATGATGATAGCTACTTGCAGAAAGTTGCACACTATTTACTGCTGTTGTGTCACATCAACCCTCAGTACATGACCAGAAATTAATTCAGAAAGTTTCACTAATACATTGAGTAAAACTCATTGAGATGGTTTAATACCTCTTTAAATGCAACATTTGTGTGTGTGTGTGTTTGAGAGAGAGAGAGAGAGAGAGAGAGAGAGAGAGTTGGATTGATTTGGCTGTGAAAAGACAGAACTCTACAGTGCTCTAATATTGATAAATAGGTGTCTTCTAAATTGATTTCCCCTCTTTCTTATAGTTAAGCAGATAGATTATTTTATAGTTTTGTTTTCTCCGTGTGGAGGGAACAAAAGGACTAGCAAGTTTTTTTTTTCTGTCTTTTTCTTTTTTCTTTCAAAATAACTGAGAGAACATTAAGAAATGGAATTGTAAATATGTTTCCATTCTGTTACAGAAAAGTTTAACATTTTCCTCTGTTTCTTAGACATCATTTAAAACTCTGAAATGACTCTTGTTTGTACTAGCACTCAAGGAAGAGAAAAAAATAGTCTATTATAAAGAACTCACTCCCAGAAATTTCTCACGATATGATATTGTCACCAGAGAAGAGATGTTTCCTGAGAAGGGTCTGGGGAATCCTGGAGAGAAGGGGGGACCTGGGCTTAGGACCAGTGTGGTCCTTGGCAAATTTCATGAAAAAGAATTTCAGCACATGCCAGTCAAAGGCAGAGATCCATAGGTTTGTTTAGGAAAGTAGATACAAATTCAAGAGAGAATGAGGGCAATCTCGAGAGGGACCTGGGTTTAGGACCAGTGTGGTCCTTGGCAAATTTCATGAAAAAGAATTTCAGCACATGCCAGTCAAAGGCAGAGATCCATAGGTTTGTTTAGGAAAGTAGATACAAATTCAAGAGAGAATGAGGGCAATCTCGAGAGGGATGACTTTTTGGGTAAAGCAAGGAATATACATTCAAGGAAGGAGAATGTGAGCCATTTTGAAAGTGAGCCATGTGTTTTGGGGGTTCTCTGCCCTTCTTTTAAAGGAATCTTGGTGAAGGATACATATGGAAAGGCATGTAGGAATGTTATCAGTCCGATCATCTCATGACAGGATCTAGTGGTCTTGATCTATCTCCATATCCTCAGGTTGACGTGCTCTTTGTTATCTGATCAATAGGTAGCCCTGAAGAGCCCCCTAAATTATAGGTTCCTCAAGGTAGTGTATCTTTTTGCTTACTCTACTTATCCAGGGGTTAATTAACCGTGTTCAGGTGGATTTGCTGATTTCCCAGGAATTTGGAAGTATGCAGCACTTCTGAATTAAAATCTTTTCCTTGTTTTTCGTTCATGTCTCCTTTCTACCTGTTTTTATTTTTTTTTAATCCTATGTCAGTATCTTAACAAAGATCACTTATTACTCTTATCTTGGGGTTATCTGGGTGTTGGGTCCTTTATCTGGGTGTTGGGCTACATCAAAATGAAAAAATGCTAAATAATCAGTTAATTTTTGAGTTTTCCCTTGCAACCTGGAGATTAGAGAGAAGTAACTCCTCCTTTAGGAGGAAAAAGTAATTTATTTTCTACTCTTCATGGTTAATAGTTTGGATGGACCTCTGCAACTAAAGACAGAGAAAAACGAATAGAAGTTTAATATCATATATGTCTTATGGGAGATACCCAGAGATATGAATATATCTCAAAAAGTAGCTTTGAGTTCAGACTCAAATGTCATCATCAACAGAACCCAAGAAAGAAGGGTGTTTAGGAAGGTCCATTGTGAGAAGATGCCCAAGAAGTGCATGGTAAGCAAGAGTAAGGCTTGTTAAGCAGAATAAAGTCCCTGTCTTCTCCATTGACAACAGTCTTTAGTGAGTTAGCCATCCTTTCTTCCTGGCACAAAGAGAGAAACCCCTCCCCCCCACCCTGCAAATGGAAATTTCCTTTATGGATTTAGATTTTTCTTAAAATATGGGTTATTTCTGTATTATTTTCAGGGCTTTTCCTGTGACTTACAGTCTCTTAAAATAATCAGTCAAAATAATCTTTATGGCAAAGAGGCATATTTTCCTTGGCATATTCTGGTCTCCTAGAGTCACATTTTGAGGTCATGTAATTTAGTGTCTTACCCAGTTTCATACTGCCACCCCGGCACTAAACTGTCTCAAGTTGAGACAGGAGAGTTTTGTGTTTTTCATTCATCCATCAGTGAGAAGTTATTAAACAGTTTCCATCCAGAACCATGTCAGGTACCATGAAAACTGCAAAAATCACATTGGACCATTTCCAGATCTCAAGGAAACTTGCCCTTGGGTTTCTCTTTTCCTTTCCCTTCCTCCCCATCTTCTGCCAACTTTGTGAAGAATTTGAGATTGTTGAGTAAATTAAAGGTAGTGTACAGGTAATATAACAAGTAACCATGAAATATAAGCATGACCTTCTTTAGTAATATAAGTCGGTAGGCCCAGGGAATTAACTAAATTTGGTAAAGATCTCTTGGCCACTAATTTATCTTGTGTAACATCCATGTCTTACTGGAGGAAACATTTCAGTTTTTTTTTTTTTTTTTAAAGCAGGTAGAATCTTTTGAGGATAAAACCAAAGGTGGAATCAACCAGTTAAAATTTGTATATTGACTATAGCGTGTTTTTCAAACAAAAGCACAGGTGTTGGAGGTAAGGGTGAGGGCACAGATGAGATCAGTCTTTACCTTTGTCTCCCCAGACCTCAGCATAGTGCATGTTTATGTTTGGTGCTTGAGATATAGTTCTATAAATTTTAACTATTCATTGGATGGTTTTGCACTGACTTTGGGTAACAATGAAGAGAGGCTATGTAGTCCATGCCTTGAAATGTTGTGTTCTCTTTCCCTAGAAAGCCATCTTCCCACCCTTTGCTTTGCTTAGCTCCTCCTCACCCTCCAGGTCTTAGATTTAATTCAGTTCCTTTGTTTTAGTAAGTCCTAGACTGATCTGATCCTTTCTGCTTGAAAGGATACATTCCCAGCAGGAGTCTTGGACTCCTGCCTGTCTCCTTGAATAGCTTTCAAAAGTTTTTTTTGATCAACTTAGTACCCTTGCCCCTACCATGGTACCTGATGCTTCCTATTATGTAACTCAGTAAATGCTTCATTCCATGAATGAAAGTAATTAATTACTAAACAATGTGGTGAGTAGTGCTTTCAATTAACTTTGAATGAAAATGAAGATAATGGATGAAAATGAAGATACTATTAAGCATAACAATGATGATAATGATGATGATGATAAAGGGTGATAGTAACCACTCTATTGCATTTGAACCTTGTGCCAGGCCCTTTTAAATGATCTCACTGAATCTCCTAATAACTTTGTTAGGAAGGCAACGTGATTAACCCCATTTTACCAAGGAGAAAAATGAGCATGGGGAAGATTGATGACTTGGATAGAGTCGTACACCTGTTTGGTTTGATAGAGCCCAGGATTCAAACCCATTTCCTTCACCACAATATAAAATTATATCCCTATGCTATTTTGCTGAAGTGTTTTTGGGATTATGGTCTGCAGGAATGAATGATGGTGTCCTCACTGTGACAAGTTACCCTGTGATAACTCAAAACAGCTGAAGTCTGCCATCATATTTCATTGTAAGGTGTCTACCACGTTTTTTATGCAGAAACAGAAAAATGTAGAACCAGTGGTCATAGAATCTGCTTCAAGGTAATGGGGTTGGAATGTTCTTTTTGCCTGTGTCCTATTGGTACACAGCCCTCTGGCTGAATGCCCTTTGCTGTAGTTCTGTGTATAAGGACTTATCACATACTTCATTTGTTCATTTGAAAATCCAGTGTTTACTGCAGTGCATAGCAGCCACATTATGATGATTACTTAGGCAGACAAATTAAATGATTCAGTGTGGTAGTAGCTCTAAAAAGTCTTAATTTCCATGTGTGGAATCATGTTTATCATCACCCAAATTCAAAGGCACAAAATAGCACATTTACATTGGTAACTTACTCATAAAATTCCCTTTCTACCTTGTTTGTTTTCTTGTTACCAACCAAACCATATCCCATGTGGAGGATGAAACATAAAATAGTGGTATTTAAATATTAGGGCTGTGATGGGGGCCAGGCAGTTGAGGCCAGTCGAGCATCTCATTCGTGCCTTCTGCTTCCTAGTTTCATGCATGTAAAGATTTTGGAATCCCCATATCTGTCTTTAAAGATTTGCCTAACTGCTTCTTCAAAGCTTTAGGGCCTCTCAGATAAATGTACATAAAAGACATTTTTTAAACAATATTGACTCAAAAGGAAGACTGCAGGTCATGGTTTTCACTTCATGATTACTGAACTTTTCTGAAAGCTTTATTCCTCCATTGAGTCTCCCTCCAGGAAAACAAGGAACATTCTTTGCAATTCTAACACTTTTAAAGAATGACCTCCTTGGCTCAAAGAGAATCTTTTGATTATTAGTGGCAAAAATGAATTATCCTAAAGCGAACTCTTTTTTGAAAGCATAGATCCCGTTTTGTAAGAGGAAAACCTAATCTCAAGCCCTAGAACATGTCAGGTTAATGGCTAACTTGCTGCAAGGAGAGAAATAGGAAAAAGCAAAATTGCTAAATCTGCTGAAGAACTAATCAAGCATATTGTTCCCTTGATTCTAGAAAATTGCAAGGAGCTTTTAGAAAGGTTGAAAAGATGTCCATGGCACACTTTCATTTACTTTGTTGTAAATGTGTATTCCTCCTTCCCTGAGGTGTTGGTATTCCTAGGGGTGTGGGGGGATGGAGGTGCTGAAGATTATAGCTACTGGTGATATTCTGGTGTGCCCTGGCAAAGTTCCTGTCATTCCAAATGACAAATGGTTCCCTCTGCTGGGTGAACTTAAATTCAGTCCTTAAACTGAGACAGCCCGGAAGGAATCACCATTGGTCTTATGTTTATTAAAATATAGTTGTGAGGCTGGGGTATAGCTCATTACGACAGCACTGGCCTGGCATACCTGAGACCCTGGGTTTGATCCCCAGCACTGCACAGACAACAAACACAAACAAAGCCAAACAACAACAACATTAAAAACTATAGAGTAGATCACGGCACCCCCCCCCCCAACCGCTGCACACCTATAATCCCAGCTGCTTAGAGGCTGAGGCAGGAGGAACACAGGCTTGAGGCCAGCCTTTGTAATTTAGTGACCCTGTCTCAAGATAAAATAGGACTGGGGAGTGTGGCTCAGTGGCAGAGCACTTGCCGAGCATGTGCAAGGACCTGGGTTCAATCCCAGCACTGCAAAACAATCAAAAAACATAGCTTTGAATTTTATCCTTAAGAAACCAACCACCTATGACCCGCTTAAGTATGTTCCAGAACTGGTGATGAATGCCATGGCTTCCTTTCTTTCCTTCATCTTTCCCTCCTTCCTCTTTTCTTTGATTTCAAAAACTTTTAAAAATACAAAGAGTACAACAAATATCTTTATTTCTAGTATTCAAAAATGAGTATCTTTTTGTTAGGCCAGATTTGGCTTCCAGTGTTGCTTCCTTTTAAAAGAAATTATTAGAGGGAAGAGGGAGGGGAGGTGCAATGAAATTAACTAAATTATGCTGTTATATTGTGTGCAGTACAAATAGGTAACAATGAATCCCACTGTTGTGTATAATTATAGTGCACCAATAAAAAGAAAAATTAAAAAAGAAAAGAAATTATTGATGAAACTCAATTCCCCTTTAACTATCACAACTGTTCTTTCCTTCACCCACTATACCCTCTGCTGCCTACACCACCTGCCCCAAATTCTCCAACATAAACATGGGCTGTATTTGACCAGCCTCATGTTTATACTTTTACCTACATACATGTGTATTCTTAACGAATACATGCAATTATGTTTGTTTAAAATTTTCCTTTTATCAACAATGCCTCGTATTTAATCCTGTAAATACAGCACATTTTTCTTACCCATTCCCCTTTCTTGGTGCCTCTTAGATCATTCCAGGTTTTGTTATTCTAAAAACAAATATTAATCTTTTTAGTATATGTCTCCTTGTGCATATAATTTTGAGCCAAGTGCATCCCTCAGGAAGAATCACTATGCCAGGGGATGTTTGTAGTATCACTTTCAGTAACTATAGTCAAGTTGTTCCCTAGAATAATAATTGCTTTAAAATGCCCAAATTGTGGTTGGTTCTGCCAAAAGCAAACTAAAATATTATGCTATTCCCCTCCACATCTTGGACAACACTGAATTTTTTCAGTCTCTTTCATGTTCAGATGGAAGAAAAATGGAATCAATTATTTTAGTTTGCATTTTCCAACACTTTTTTTTCTTTTAAAGAATGGACTTCTTTCTTTATGTCTTGATCTTTGTGATTTATTCTTTGAATCATCTTTATTTCTATTTATTTGTTGTGTTTTTCTTTTTCTTGATTTTAGGAGTCCCTTGCATATTCTGGTATTCACCCACAACTTTGGTATAGGGCTGACATTTGAGAAGATCATTTCTTCAGATTATTAGAACAGTTAAATTGTTCTGTTTCCAGATTTATTTTCATATTTTATCAAGAAGTCAGGCACATCTTTCTACCCCCAGTCGGTTGCAAATCCTTTTGGATCTACTTTCAAAATATGCTACATGGACCTGACCACTTTTCACTGTCCACTGTGCTACATTGAGTACCTTCATTCTCCAGGGTCTGCAGGAGCCTCCTCAGTGGCCTGGTTCTTTAGTTCATTCTCACCAAAGACCTGGAGAGACCTTATCAAAGTGTAAGTTAGCTCTTTAATTACCTCTCGTGAGAACCATGTAATAATGGCTTTGCACTTTGCTGCCAATAAAAACCCAAGTCCTTTTAGTGGCCCGAGAGGTCCAGCACACACCAGCCCCATGTCACAGTCACTGTCACTGCTCCTTCTCATCTCCCACTTCTCTCCTCTTGCTCTGGTCCCTGCTGTTCTCTAACACACCAGTGTTCTCATGCACTTTCTTTTCCCTCCCTCTGGAATTTATTTCCATCCAAAACCATCTATCTTTTTTTGCTGAATTCTCATTTAGATTTTTCCCAGAGATGTTACCTCCCCTGGAGATATTTTCTAACCTCCTTGCTTAAAAATGCAGCAATCGCTCTACACTGACTGCCTTTGTTTCCCAGGGCTATAGTAACAAAGTATCACAGATTGAGTAGCTTACAACAGAAATTTTTTTGCCTGGCAGCTCTAGAATCTACAGGTTTGAAATCAAAGTGTCAGTAGGGCCATGCTCTCTCTGAAAACTACAGGGAACCCCCACCTCTCCTCTCCTTAGTTTCTGGTGGTTTGATAGTAATTCTTGACATTCTTTGTCTTGCAGCTACATAAGCCACGTCTCTGTCATCACCTGGCATCTCCCTGTGTGTCTCTGTCTTTACTTATGGTTTGGATCTCTAGTATGCCCTAAAGTTGTTTTGAAAGCTTGGTTTCCAGAGCAGCAGTGTCTAGAGGTGATCTTACCTGGTTGGTGGATTAACACATTTGATGGATTAAAAATAGGTGGGGCATGGGTGGAGGAAATAAGTCATTAGGGACTACATGTTGGCCCCTTCCTCTCTTTCTGTCTCTGTTTCTGTTTCTCTTTCTTTCTGCCTCCCAGCTCACTTCCTCATACCATGATATTCTGCATCACCTTAGGCCCAGAGCAATGGAGCCACTGACCATGGACTGAAACCTCTGGATCCCTGAGTAAAATAAGATTTTCTTCCTCCAAGTTATTTGTGGCATTTTTGGCTACAGTGATAAAAGGCTGATGGATACACTTCATCTTTGCTTGTTATATCTTCAATAACTTTATTTTCAAAGAAAGTAAAGTTCCAACGTACTGGGGTTAGGAACCCAACATTTTTTTTTTTTTTCTGAAGTGCAGGGAAAATAATTCCAACCATAACACACATCATTTCCTTTCCTACTTTGTTTCTCCAGAGCACTTAGCACTATTTAACCAACCATATATTTCACCTATATTTTTGTCTGTCTTTCCCCACCAGAATATAGACAGCATGAAGTCAGGATGTGGGGCTATGTTTATTGCTGTAATATATTAGTGCCTGACCCCTTAATAGCATCTCAGTAAACATTTGTCAAATGAATGCATTCACTCTGTTAAATTATGGCATTGAGCAGGCCAATTAACATGTTATGGAATAAAAATAATTAGGTAAATTCACCCTTATACAAAATCCTACAGAATGAGTCAGTGTTTATTATTTTAATATTTTTTATTTCAAAGAAGGGCATCTGAAGGAAAAGTAGAGGTAGATATCAGAAAAGATAGGAGTGAGCTGACTAGTTGGGGGATGAATATATCATCATTGAGTGATTTATGGGTAGTGAGATATCTTTGGTCCCTTTGTTATTCTTCCACTTATCCTTACAATTAAGATGGAAAAAGATTTTGCTTTGTCTAACATATTCTTGGAACTATGTATATACTTTGTATATACTATGTATATACTTTAACTTATTTATAAATAATATATTCTTAAAAAATGTATCCCTTGCATATTATTATGCCCATTTTTCAGAAGCAAAGAGTGAGGAACAACAAGGTTGAGCAGCCATGTAAGCCACAGAGATAATACATTACTAGGATCTAAATTCAGGCCAGTGGGACCAAAACCTGTGTTCTTTCCCTTGTCATATGACTTTAGATTCTACTGGGAGTAGAATTTCATAGGAAAGGTTGTAAACTGACCCACAAATGATTTTTCAGACAGGTGATTTGGCATAGAACATCACTTTTGGTAAGTACCCTTCTTACCAAAACTCATGGATCAACCTTATATTTTGGCACAATGGAAAGCCCTAGTGCCAGCCTGCCCAGTTCCTGAGAAGGGCCAAATGATATTGTCAGGCCAGCCCTGGAATAGGCATCAGACGATAGAGAGTCAAGGCACCATTGTGAGGTCATGTGTGAATCACCAAAGCCCCTCTCAGCCACATCTCTCCTCTGCAGAGCAATGATGATGCTCATAAGAAATCACATGTGCCTTTATTCTGCCTTTTAAACAATATCTGTGCAGTCATACCAGCTCAGTTTTTGTGGTTTGTGGTTTCTGTTGAGTTCTCTGCTAAAATATCATCAAAATTTCTTGTTTGTGGTATAGGTATCCTAGGACAACCTGCTGACCTTAACTCCTCTACAAAAAAATCTGTGCATCCAGCCACTGAGAACTCCAAGGAAGCAGCAGTAGTCTAAAAGGTAGTGTTTGCTTCATTTTAAATTTTTTTTCAGAGGGTCTGACATAACTGAACTGCTACGGGCAAACTTATAATAGTAGAACATTCATATGTACATATAAAATAGAACTTTTAAAATGGTAAAATTCAGGTCTAGATTCCCTTGGAGAATTTACCTTGTCTCGACTTCTATTTGTAGCTGCCATTTTAAAGTTGGAATATAAATATTATGTCAGTTAAATAAAAGAGTGATGACTTCACTTTATGAAAGAAAGCTTTGCCTTTGCTTTCCATGAAATGTAGCTTAACTGTTGCTTGATTGATATGCCATTATATGATTCTCACCCCACAGACAGTTACACATATTTAATAATTTTTATGTATAAAAAGAAAGGTTAAACAGTTACAGTGTCAAGTTGTTATGCCTTATGGTGGCTTTAAGAATGATGGTGAAATTGAAATGAAATGCGTAGCACCAGGAGGCGGCTTTTGCCATGAGCCATGTCTCCTAAAATGGCTTGGGATCTTTCTTGGTAAGAGGAAGTCCTAGTGGTATCCAGTGGGACAAGGAAGGCTGGATCTTATCAAAAGGTTCAAAGATCAGGTAAAATGATCTCTTGCCTTTATACATCTTTGAATGGTGACATTGGAAAAGTTAAACATGTGTTTTTTTAAAATAGCAATCAAAGAGAAGACATGCACTATTGAGGGTCAGAAAACAGTACTCCAAAAGTGTGAGTGTTGGCATGCTGAGCTGAAAGATGTTGGTAGGGCCTCAGAAGCAAAATCTTTTTTGACTGTATCCTATTCCCCTCCCTCCCCAGGCAGGCCTTAGATACTGGAACCCCTCTCCCTCAAAACCAGCCATAAAACCTAGAAATGTTTACTCATAACTTTCCCCCAACATCTGTGTAAGAGCTGGCCATAAAGAAATTCTCTGGCCTACCTTGTCTGACAGTCGGTCATCCCAGAAGGGTCCTGTTTTGTACATGGGAAATAGGAATGCCGCAAAGAAATACCTAGAAGAATTGAAACCCATAGGCCTTGCTGGGTTTCTTCTCTTTGTCTCCCACTGATAGGTCATTCCCATTTTGTCCAATCTCACTTCTATACAGCTGTCCATTTTCATCAGATCTTGGCATTAAAAAAAAGCCCAGTTTTCCTTGTGTCTCTGGGCTTTCATTTCTGAAGGCTCCTGTGTGACATACAACATTTATTAGGTAGATTGGTTTACTTTTCTCTTATTAACCTGTCTTTTGTTATTTTGTTAGAGGAGCATTGGCTGTGCCCCTTTTAATAGGTGTCCCATCTTTCTCCCCCTGCAGTACTAAGCTGATAAATTCCTCTGCATGGGGTCACTAGGCTGTGCTCATTTAATCCCACTTTTATATAAATACTCATATCCTTTTCCACCAGTCATTCTCATCTCTCCTCCTTCAATAGTGTGTCCCACTCCTGGGTCTTGGCAAACAATTTTGCATGATATATACATATTTATTATATGATATACATATATGTTAGCCTCATGTGCCAGAACACAATGATGTTGTGTTTTCTTTCTTGCTTCCAGTTAAGACCCAGTCTCCTGTAACCTATATGCCTCACCATCCTTGACCTGCCTTCCTTTTTCTCTCATCCAATGGTCTTCTAAAACCCATGCCAAGTTTATGAAGTCAGGCAAGACTGCACCTAGAATTTGTAGGATTGTGAGTCATTGCTGTATCTTCTAGAAGTACTCACCAAGTTCAGGTTGTGTTGGGATGAGGCAAGCATCTTCACTTTCTAGTATGCCTGACTTCTTTTTAGTGAATCATGTACCCATCCTAGAAAATTTCCCTGGAAAAGAGAGAAGGTTTAAAAGTAGGAAATTCAATGAACTGAAATGAATGGCATTATTTGATCTTTCTGTTATTATTATTCTAGTTAGTGTTTTAAGCCCTGAAGCAAGGCACTTTTTAAAGTGAAAACTATCAATACAAAATATATATCTGAAAGAGTAGGATTTGAACATCAGTAATTACTAGAAAAAAGAATTGTAGCTTATTTTCAAGTTTTAGAAACCTGTCTTCCTCCTTACATAGAAAGACTTCTCTACTAACAATAAAGGGCATGTGCCTAATGATTTCAACTACTCCCATTTTTCTGTTTCTTTTAAGATTTCAGCTGTTCAATGGGAGATATCAGTCAACTCTCTTAGCCTCTCTGAACTCTGGTTTCTTCTTCCATAAAATGAGGCTAATTATGGGAAAGACCTCATGGAATGGCTATGCAAGATTAAATGATAATTTATGTAAAGTGGTTAAGAAGGTGTCTTGCAGGCAGAAGCTTTCAAGAAATGGAAGCCAGAATGATTATTATTAGAAGGAAATGTTCACTTACCAACTCTGTGTTGTTGTGGAAGGATTTTCAGTATTTTATTTTTCTTGGGATATTACCCATTGCAATCTGAAACCCTAAAAGTAAGGTAAAATAATGTGGCAAAGTACCATGTAGATATTTTTGGTAGTCATGATTTTATGCAAACAGCAATGCTTTGAGGTTAAATTCTGCCAATCTAAGAGCCACGTCTGAGTAATATTTTATCATTTAACTTTGTGCTGTGCTTTCATTCCAAATCCACCAATGTACTTGGCAAGATGATCAAGGAACACCTAATTCCAACTTCTGTTTCTTCTTAAACTAAAACCAAATATTACTAGATGAGATAGTAGATGGAGGTTAAACATTTTTCAGAGAAGAGGTAGGAAATGCAAAGGAATTTTTCCTTAATGTTTTTATTTGTTTCTACTTCTTTTATGGATATGTAAACTCTACTAGATTTAACATTCTCACAGATATCAACTGTAATATAAACCTCCCAACAAATATCTGGAGGCCCTAGAAAGTAAAAATAAGAAGTCAGATTACTTGGGGGAGTTGAAATTCAAAAGTCAGAAGTAAGTTTTTCATTTTACAACTTTTAGACTGAGAGCAGGCTGAAGTTAATGTCACCTGGGATGGCTAACCCTCAATTTAAAAACCTGTATACAGTCTTTGAGGTTTGAAGACCCAAACAACAGAATCCAGGTAACATAGACACTGAAAAATGAGTTTGGAATCTGTTGAAGAAGAGAGACAGAGAAGAGAAGCTCCTTCATCTGTTTATAAACATTAACCAAATATTTGGCTGATACCTGAACCATGTATTCAAGAGCGGATATAAGTTAGCACAGTTAAAAATTTAAAAACTGAGTTGAATTTGACCTGCCATCTGAGGTGATTTTCAGTTTGCATATAACTAAATTAATTGCCTGCTAAAATTCTTCTGAAAACTAAGGCAGAATTCAGAATTTCTTCACAATAACATTTATATAGTCATTGATACAACCCCAACTTATACAAATATGAAGGAACAAGAAAATAACCAATTTTTTAAATATTTATTTTTTAGTTGTAGTTGGAACACAATACCTTTATTTTATTTATTTATTTTTATGTGGTGCTGAGGATTGAACCCTGGGCATTGCACATGCAAGGTGAGCACTCTACTGTTGAGTCCCAGCCCTAGCCCGAAAATGACCAACTTTGTATCTATTTATTTATTTTAGTGCCCGGGATTGAACTCAGGGGCGCTTGACCACTGAGCCACATCCCCAGCCCTATTTTTGTATTTTATTTAGAGATAGGGTCTCACAGAGTTGCTTAGTACCTCTCCATTGCTGAGGCTGGCTATGAACTCGCCATCCTCCTGTCTCAGCCTCCCTAGCTGTTGGAATTGCAGGCATGCGCCACCATGCCTGCCAGAAAATAACCAATTTTGAAAAAGCAAGTATAAGACACTGATTCCAAGATGACCAGGATGTTGGAGTTAGTGAGCAAAGAGTTTAAAGTGGCTGTGATAACCTTGCTTCATGAAGATTATGAAAACATACTCACAATGAGTAACATGGTAGTAAATAGCAAGTGGAAAAAAAAAAGAGAGAATTTAAAATTGAGCCAATGCTGCTGCCCCAGATGCTACTACCTTGCTGGAGGTCTCTCCTCTGGGCACCACCATGGTAACCTTGGAGGCAACTTCCGTGGCTATCTGCATGGTCGCAGCTGCTGCATGGAGGTCTCCTGTCGATCATCTGCTGCCTGCACCACTATTGCCATTGCTACTGCCTCTGATTCCGCTGCTGCCAGCTTCAGGTCGCCTGGAGGTCTTCTTTCTGGATGCTGCTGCCACAGAAGACATCTCTACCCCAAATGTAACTGAAGCCGACACTGCTGCTGGAGATTGCGTGGTGACACTGCCCCCACAGCTGCAGCTGCCACTACTGCTGACCCCCTGCCTGCCTCCATCAACCACCACCACTACTGCTGCTACCATAGCCTAGAGGACTGCTTCAGGGGAGATTATAGGTTTGGTTGCATGTGGCTGCACCCATTTTGGGACACCAGCCAGAGCCTGGGGCCCAAGTGACAGCAGGTTTACCACCACAAAAGCCTCTGTCTGGGGACTCCAGCAGAGACCTGCAGGTCCAATGTGGGGGTGACTGTGGATTTGGAGGAGCCTGGGGTCTTCCTCAGTGCTGAGAGTGCTGGTGGCCCTTGTCTTGCTGCTGCATCTCGGGGTTGCTTTTTTGCATGAGTGTATCCCTAGTGGTCTCTCTGCAAGTAGGAACAGCACTGAGATCTTAGGATTGCAGTGTGGCCAAGCCTGAGGTATCTGAAGCCCAGATTGGTGGGCTAGAGACTATGTTTGGTGATCCCGGGATTATCAGAGACAGGGCTGAGAAACTGTTGAACACTAACAGAGACAGTTTTACTTTCCAGCAAGATTTATTTTATTTTTTGATTCACTAATCTGTCTACTATATTTGGAACAGGATGTTTTTTATGCATCAGTGTGTGGAGGACAATGATATATAAATGGTGTTTTGCATTTTTGTTGTACTCTTATGTCTTTAATTTTTTTCTCTTTGTTCGCATTCTTCCTCTCTCTTGTCTATTTTCTTGGATTTTCTTTTCAATTTTCCTCCAACCAACAGCCAATCTGTGTCAGCTCCTTTTCCACTCTTCTGTGAATTTTTACTTCTAGCTTTTCTCTTTTTTCCTCACGAATATTGCATACTACACTACCTCTGTTCTCTCAATCACCATTTGAAATTGTAAACCATTTTAACAAATTTTCTGTTTGTACTATAGATAGTTATTAAAGTCATCATTTTGGTTTAATGATGGTTTAATGCAAGAAAGCAGTAGATGCCTTACTGGGAGGTATTAGGTTTAAGGCTATATGTTGTGTACACTGGGTGCTGTTGATATTGGTCTCACCAGTAAAGGAAAAGCACTAGAAACCTCCAGGGACATTATACGTCTACAGGGTAGAATTTATGCTGCCTTAGACCCATACTTTTATATGGGAAAACATGCTAACAACATGAAAACACAAGGGAATAAAGTGCCCCAAACACAAAGGAGTTCAGTTGTACATAGTTAAATTGATATGTGAAGTGAAGAATAGTATAAGGATTGAAATTAAAGAAAAAATACAGGAACTGAAAGATCACTTCAATAAAGAGTTAGAGATAGTGGGGGGAAAACAAAACAAAACAAAAAACAAACGAACAAACAAAAAACCAACCAAGCAGAAATCTTTGAAATGAAGGAATCAGTAAACCAAATTATAAATTCAATAGAAAACATCACCAACAGACTAGACCAATTGGAAGACAGAACCTCAGGCAATGAAGACAAAATATATAATCTTGAAAGTAGAGTTGAACATGCAGAAAAGATGGTAAGAAACCATAACAGAATATTCATAAATTATGGGATAACATGAAAAGACAAATGTAAGAGTTATTGGAATAGATGAAGGAGCAGAGATACAAACCAAAGGAATGCACATTCTTTTCAATGATGTAATAGAAAATCTCCCAAACCTAAAGAATGGAATGGAAAATCAAATATAAGAGGCTTACAGGACCCCAAATGTACAAAATTACAGCAGACCCACACCAAGACACATTATGAGAATGACTAACACACAGAATAAAGATAAAATCTTAAAGCCTGTGAGAAAAAAAAATCAAATTACGTATACAGGGAAACCAATTCAGATATCAACGGATTTCTCAGACCAGACCCTCAAAGTTAGGAGGTCCTATAATAATATATTTCAAACTCTGAAAGAAAACCGATGCCAACCAAGAATTTTATATCCAGCAAAATTAAGTTTCAGGTATGAAGATGAAATTAAAACCTTCAGTGATAAACAAAAATTAAAATAATTCACAACTAGAAAGCCTATACTACAGAGCATTCTCAACAAAATATTCCATGAGGATGAAGTGAAAAAAAAAAAAAAGTGAAAATCAGCAAAGGGAGGATCTACACAAAGGGACATTTAACCAAAGGAGTCAAATTAAAAAGTCAAATTAAAAACCAGAAATAAATCAAAATGACAGGGAATACAAATCATATCCCAATAATAACCTTGAATGTTAATGGCCTAAACTAATCAATCAAAAGATGCAGACTGGCAGATTGGATTAAAAAGCAAGACCCAACAACTCACCTTATGGGCAAAGACATCTACAGGCTGAAGGTGAAAGGATAGGAAAAGACTTTTCACTCATATGGATTGTGTAAAAATATAGGGGTTTCCATTCTCATCTCAGATAAAGTAGACTTCAAACCAAAGTTAATCAGAAGAGACAAAGAAGGACATTTCATACTTCTTAAGGGAAGTATATATAAGCAAGATATAACAATTATAAATATTTTTACCCCAAACAGTGGAGCATCTATGTACATGAAACAAACCCTTCTCAATTTCAGGAGTCAAATAGACCACAACACAATAATACTGGGTGGCTTTAACACACCTCTCTCACTACTGGACAGGTCTTCCAAACAAAAACTAAATAAGGAAAGTATAGAACTAAATAATCCAATCAATGATTTAGACTTAACAGACATATATACAATATTTTATCCATCAATGAACAGATATACTTTGTTCTCAGCAGCATATGGCTCCTTCTCTAAAATCGACCATATCTTATGACACAAAGCAACTCTTAGAAATATAAAAAATAAATAAATAAATAAAACAGTTAATACCCTGCATTCTATCAGACCACAATGGAATGAAAGTAGAAATCAATGGTATAATAAAAAATAGAATCTACTATAAGGAATAGAGACTAAATAATACACTTATTGAATGATGAATGGATAGTAGAAGAAATCAAGGATGAAATAAAAAAAATCTTATAGGTAAATGAGAACACTGATAAAACATATCAAAATCTCTGGGACACTATGAAGGCAGTACTAAGAGAAGAGTTTATGGCATTGAGTTCATTAGTTAAAAGAATAAAAAGTCAACAAATAAATGATCTAACACTACATCTCAAAGCCCTATAAAAAGAAGAACAAATCAATACCAAAAGCAGTAGAATACAGGAAATAATTAAAATCAGAGCTGAAAGTAATGAAATTGAAACAAAAGAAACAATTGAAAAATTGACAAAACAAAAAAATGAAATAGATGAACCCTGGCCATGTTAACAAAGAGAAAAAGAGATAAAACTCAAATTACTAAATTATAAGATGAAGAAGGAAATATCAAAATAGATACATCTGAAATACAGAAGATAATGAGAAACTATTTGAAAATTTATACTCTAATAAAATAGAAAATATTGAAGACATTGACAAATTTCTAGAGACATATGACCAACCCAAACTGAATGAGGTGGTCATACATGATTTAAACAGATCAATTTCAAGTAATGAAATAGAAAATATTATCAGAAGCCTACCAACCAAGAAAAGCCCAGAACCAGATGGATTCTCACCCAATTTCTACAAGACTTTCAAAGACAAATTAACATCAGTACTCCTCAAAGTGTTCCATGAACTAGAAAAGGAGGGAACCCTTCTAAACTCATTTTATGAAGTTAATATCACTCTGACACCAAAACCAGACAAAGACACATTAAGGAAAGAAAACTTCAGACCAATATCCCTGATAAACATAGATGCAAATTATCAATAAAATTCTGGCAAATTGCATACAAAAACATATTAAAAAGATAGTGCACCACAAGCAAGTAGGATTCATCCCAGGGATGCAGAGTTGGTTCAACATATGGAAATCAATAAACATAATTCATCATATTAATAGACTTAAAAACAAGAATCATATAATCATCTCAATAGATGTAGAAAAAGCATTTGACAAAATACAGCACACCTTCATATTCAAAACACTAGAAAAACTAGGGTTAGTAGGAACATACCTCAATATTATAAAAGCTATATATATGCTAAACCCAAGGCCAACATCATTCTAAATGGAGAAAAATTGAAAGCATTCCCACTAAAAACTAGAACAAGACAAGGATGTCTTCTTTCACCACTTGTATTTAACATCATCCTTGAAACTCTAGCCAGAGCAACTAGACAAAAGAAAGAAATTAAAGGGATATAAATAGGAAAAGAAGAATTCAATCTATCACTACTAGTTGATATTATGATTCTATATCTAGAAAATCCAAAATAATTCCACCAGAAAACTTCTAGAATTAATAAATGAATTCAGCAACGTAGCAGGATATAAATAACACCCATAAATCAAACACATTCCTATACATCAGTGATGAATCCACTGAAGGAGAAATTAGGAAAATGACTTCATTCACAATAGCCTCAAAAAAAAAAAAAGAATAAAATAACTGGGAGTCAATCTAACAAAAGAGGTGAAAGACCTCTACAATGAAAACTACAGAACACTAAAGAAAGAAATTGAAGAAAACCTCAGAAGATGGAAAGATCTCCCATGTTCCTGATAGGCAGAATTAATATTGTCAAAATGGCTATACTACCAAAAGTGTTATACAGATTTAATACAATTCCTATTTAAATCCCAATGACATTCTTCATAGAAATATAAAAAGCAATCATGAAATTTATTTGGAAAAATAAGAGACCCCGAATAGCTAAAGCAATCCTCAGCAAGAAGAGTGAAGCAGGAAGCATCCCAATACTAGACCTTAAATTATATTACAGAGCTATAGTAGTAAATACAGCAGGGTATTGGCACCAAAATAGACTTGTAGACCAATGGTACAGAATAGAAGACGCAGAGACAAACCCACATAAATATAGTTATCTCATACTAGACAAAGGTGCCAAAAACATTCACTGGAGAAATGATAGCATATTCAACAAACGGTGCTGGCAAAACTGGAAATCCATATGTAGCAAAATGAAATTAAACCTCTAACCCTGCACAAAAATCAACTCAAAGTAGATCAAAGGCTTCAGCACTAGAACAGAGACCCTGCACCTAATAGAAGAAAAAATAGGCCCAAATCTTCACCTCCTTGGCCTAGGATCTGACTTCCTTAACAAGACTCCTGAAGCACAAGAAGTAAAATCAAGAATCAAAAATGAGGGCTGGGGATCTGGCTCAAGCGGTAGCGTGTTCGCCTAGCATGTGCGGGGTGCTGGTTTTGATCCTCAGCACCACATAAAAATAAAATAAAGATGTTGTGTCCACTGAAAACTAAAAAATAAATATAAAAAAAGAATCAATAAATGAGATGGATTCAAATTAAAAATCTTCTTCTCATCAAAGGAAACAATAATGTGAGGAGAGAGCCTACAGATTGGGAGAAAATCTTTTCCATATGCCACTTTTGATAAATCATTAATCTCTAGGACATATAAAGAACTCAAAAAACTTTAACACCCCTCCCCCCAAATAAAACAACCCAATCAATAAATAGGCTAAGGAACTGGACACTTCACAGATGAAGAAATACAATTAATCAACAAATATATGAAAAAGTGTTCAGCATCTCTAACAATTAGAGAAATACAAATCAAAACTACTCTAAGATTTCATGTCACTCCAGTCAGAATGGCAATCATAAAGAATACAGGCAACAATAAATGTTAGCAAGGATATGGTAAAAAAAAGTATACTCATACATTGCTGGTGGGACTGCAAATCAGTGCAACCACTAAGGAAAGCAGTATGGAGATTCCTCAGAGAACTTGGAATGGAACCACCATTTGACTCAGCTATCCCACTCCTTGGTTTATACCCAAAGGACTTAAAATCAGCATACTATAATAATGCAGCCACATCAATGTTTATAGTAGCTCAATTCATAATAGCTAAACTATGGAACCAACCTAAGTGTCCTTCAATAGACAAATGGATAAAGAAAATATGGTATATATACTCAATGGAATATTACTCAGCATTAAAGAAGAGTGAAATTATGACATTTGCTAGTAAATGGTTGGAGTTGGTGAATATCATGGTAAGTGAAATAAGCCAATCCTTTAAACCAAAGGCCTAATTCACAATAAGTTGGGAGGCACTCAAGAAGATTAGATTAGGTAGAGGGAAGTGAAGGGAGGGAAGCAGAGGGGATGTGGGGATAGGAAAGATAGTAGAAAGAAACAGACATATTACTTTATGTGTATATGTGACTGTGTGACAATATGATTCTAAAACATGTATACTCAGAAAAGTGAGAAATTATATCCCATCTATGTATGATATATCAAAGTGCATAAAAGCATTCTACTGTCATGTATAACTAATTAAAACAAAAAAATTAATTACAAAATAAAATAAAATTGAAGAATACAATATTTGAAGTAAAATCCACCCAATAGGCTTACAACAGTTGTATTTAACCAAGGAAAGTGTCAACAAACCTGAAGATAGATCCTTAGAAATGTTCATTCTAAAGCCCAGAAAGAAAAAAGATTAAAGTAATATAACAGCAGCATACTACAGGACACAGAAATGTGGCATATATACACAACAGAATATTACTCAGCAATAAAGAGAATAAAATCATGACATTTGCAGGTAAATGGATGGAGTTAGAGAAGATAATGCTAAGTGAAGTTAGCCAATCCCAAAAAATTAAATGCCGAATGTCTTCTTTGATGTACGGAGGTTGATTCATAGTGGGATAGGGAGAGGGAGCATGGGAGGAATAGCTGAACTCTAGATAGGGTACAGGGGTGCAATGGGCAGGAAGGGGACATGGGGTAATTAATGATGGTGGAATGTGATGATCATTATTATCCAAAATACATGTATGAAGACACAAATTTGTGTGAATATACTATGTATACAACCAGAAATATATATATATATATATATATATATTTGAAAAAATAATGACCAAAATTTTCAAATTTGGTGTTATTACACAAATAAAGATCAAAAAACTTAGTAACCCTACAAATGGGATAAATTTGAAGAAAACTGTGCCTTGTTACTTTATATTCAAACTGCTGAGCACCAACAATAATGAGAAAATCTTGATAGTAGCCAAAAAAAAAATGACACAATACCTCTGGGAGAGTGATGCTGTAACTGAACTCCTGACTTCTCATCAGAAGTTACAGAAGCTGGAAATAGTGAAATAATATTTCAAAAAACAGAATGGGAGAAGCAAACAACTGTTAACCCAAATTTCTATGCATAGACAAAATATCCTTTGAGAATGAAGATAAATTAGACATTTTCAGGTGATAAACAGGCTTGAGACTTTATTGCCAGCAGACCTGCACACAGGAAATGCCAAGGGAAGTTGTCCAGGTGAAATGAGGTGTCATCAGAATCTAAATCTTCAAGAAGCAATGAAAAATATTGGAAATTATAAATATAGAGGACTATTTTTTTCATTTTAAAGTCTTTTATTTATTTTGGTTCTGGGGATTGAACCCAGGGCCACTTTACCATAAAGCTACATCCCTAGGCCTCCTTTTATTGAGATAGGGCCTTGCTAAGTTCCTGAAACTGTCCTTGAAATTGCAATTTTCCTGCCTCAGTCTCCCTGAGTCTCTGAGATTATAGGCTTGACCATCACACCTAGCTTATCTTAAAATCTTTAAAATACAGAGGACCTCTTAAAGCAAAAATTATAATATTGCTTTGTGATGTTACTGAAAGCTTTGTCCTCATCCCTGATGCCAATTCAATAAGGAGTACATGGTTGTGAGAAAAAGGAAAAAGAATTTGTATTGTTTTGCTAACAAAGGAGAATCACAGGGGACTCCTTTCCCAAGGTCTGTGATTCTGCCCATCAGGGGGAATTTTTTTTTTTTTTTTTTTTTTTTTTTTTTAAAGAGGGGATTCAAAGGCTACATTCCATGTGTTCTCATTCTAGAATTATAACTCACTGATTAATTTGGGAGTTAGTCATTTCAGAGATCCCCTAGTGCCATCCCTAAAGTTTGAATTACTTCCTTCTAGTGCTAGGTGTGTGCTCAAGGACAGATGACTGACTAGAACCGGGAACAAAGGTAATCTTGTTTTCCCGAGATTAGGGAGGGGGAGAGAGAGATGAAGAAAAAGAAACATGTTCATTTTAAAAGTAAGTTCCAGTGCAGATAAGGCTATATTGAAAGCATAGGATAGACCACTGTTACAATGTTTCTAATGTAGGGCTTGTAGATATAGTGCATATGACAATTATAACATAAAAAATCGGGATGTTAGATGGATTTACACAGTTGCAAGATTTTTTAATTTTATATGAGGTAGTATGAAATTAAGAAGATTTTGAAAGGTAGAGCAGGTATATTTTAATCTGTAGCTCTAAATGTAACCATATCACTAATTATATCAAATGTTAATGGACTAAACATTCAAATTAAAAGGCAGAGATATCAGAATATATTTAAGAGTCAATAAAAACTATATTTGCTAGATATATAGCAGAATATATAGTTTAAAAATATAAAGACACAGGTAGTAGGTTTAAAGTAAATTGGTGGATAAAAGATATACCATTGAAACAGCATAGAATGTCTAGAATGTCTATGTTAATATCAGACAAATTAAACTTTAAGACAAAACGTATTACCAGAGATAAAGAAGAACATTTCATAATAATAAAATGCTTATTAAATTAAGAAGACCTAAGAACTGTAGATGAGTGAGTAGGTGCCTCACAAAATTCCAAGTGAGATCTCTTCATGTGTTTCTGAGTCTATAATTTTTTGAGGACTATCTCAATCATTTGTCAAGAGACACAAGTGGCTCATCACTTTAACTTGACAACCAGTTAGTAAAATCATGGAATGGAAACTCAACATAAATGGAGAAAAAAAAAAAAAGACTTCAGAGAACTGCTGACAATTCTTCATTTTAGTGTTTGATGATGTGTTTGCTTCATTTAAGGCATTGTATATGTTTGAGCAACTCCCATGATTCAGGATCAAACTAGATACCTTCATAATTTAATCTTACAGAGTTCAGATGTAGTTAATATGTGCCACAACAGCTATTCAGCCCATTCTGGTTGGTGTCAATACCTTATTACTCATTAAATATCTTGGATGTCATTTCTGCTTGTAGTTGTAATATAAGCTCTCAGTACTTTCCCCATTTTTCAGTGGAAAAATCTGTAGCTCAGAGATTCAGTGTATAGCCCAAGGTCAAATACTGGTGGATAGGAGAACCAGTCTTCAAATCTGAGTTTAACTGTTTCCAAAACTCCATACTGCATTGCACCATTTCCTCTGAGGAAACACCACTGACTTATTTTTATTAGAGTATGCTTTGAGGATCCATAGTACCCTTTCATATACTCCCTTGAGGACAAATGAACATTTTAATGGTACCTCTGCCTACATTCTAGATATGGTCAATAACTGTGAATATGGGGAATTTGCTATTTCAAATAGAGACAGAACCATGATTTTGGCCCAGTTCTCAGAAGACATTAAGGTATAAGCTATTAAATCTGAAAACTTTATATGTGTATATTCTGATGGGGTTTTGAATTTCCAGTGGAATATTTATAATAAGAATTTAGAAATTATTAACAGCTTTCTTAGATATCCTTGTACCTCATGTCATCAGAGAAGGGCACCCAGAGTGATTTGTGCCCAACCTGGTATAGAATTTTTCAACAGTAGATGAAGTTTGGAGAGAAATGATTTCTAAGTGATATTGAAGGGTCTATGCATTTTAGTTTTACTTCTAATAAAACTGCATTTGTTTCCTAAACAGTCAAAATTTCAGACTTTTAAAATGGGACTAAGTATCAAATACTACATTAATTCATATTGTAAATATTTTCCCTGAATCTTCATAATCTTAAGACATTTTTATTATTCCTATTTTAGAAATAAGTACATTGAGGCTTGTATATCTTCTCCTTTTAAGTAGAAGTCTAATACATTTGCTCTTCTCCATGACAGAGGATCCAGGCAATACACTGAAGCTTCACTGTACTTGCTTAAGAGATTTTTGATGTCATTTCCATTTTATTGTATGTGAGGTGCCTAGCCTGGAATCAGGTGACATAGATCTTTGTCATGCATGATTCCTTTACTAACTAGCTAGGAAATATCACCTTCATTTGTGATGACTTATAACCAACTTTAAGTAAGGTTACTAAAACAGAAAATCAGGAAATAAATCTGCTAACCATTATTGCTAATTAATAGAGTTGTACATTGTACATGAGAATCCACTGAGTTTTCTGGCAGGCAGACCAAGGAAAGAAATGCAGGAAGTTTCATATTCTTGTTATCAGGTAAGTTTAAACAGGTTAGAAAAATTTCATCTGACCTTGGAGATTCCTTCCTGTTTCTGAGATATTATAAAAATGAGAGCAGTAATAGCAACCATTCAAATACTTGATAGGTTTAGAATATTTTTGTATATATGTTGGATTATTATTTTCCATCTTCTATGACCCCAGTACAGGACCATAGTAGAAGTTTCAGGAGAATCAGAGTACAGTTAACTGTTAAAACTCTACACTCTGGCCTGGCACAGGACACACACCCAGTGACTCTGGAGGCAGAGGCAAGGAGATGGCAAGTTCAAGGTCAGCCTGGGCAACTTGGCAAGACCCTCAGTGATTTAGTGAGACTCTGTCTCAAAACAATAATAAAAAGATCTGAGGATGTAGTGGAGTGGTAAAGTATCCCAGGGTTTAATCCCCATTCCCCCTAAAAACAAAACAAATGAACAAAAAACCCTTTCTACTCTGAACTTCTGTGGGTCAGCTACTTACTATTTAAGTACTCCTAGTGATCAGTAACTAGGCGGGATGTGGAGGATCTCCTGCATACATAGTAGATGTTGTTGTCCATGTTTCATACATCCTGAAACTGAGCCACAGAGAAGTGATATAATTTGACTAAGGCTGGTATAAATGTTTTAGTCAGAATCTGAATCCTTGTCTCTCTGTCACAAAAGCCCATGCATTTTCCAGTATACTAAACTGTTTCTAAATATTGAATAGTGTAATAATGACTTCAGTATTATTTTTAAGATTAATTCCAGTTTATCAAATGGTCAATGTGAAAAACCAATACATCCTGAAGTAGAAATCCTCACTGTGAAGTCACCTATGCAGTCATCATCCAGAGGCTCCATATAACCCCTGACAGCATCATAAAACCTTTAAATATCTTTTTTTCTTGTGCTTTGTTTTTAAAATTAATTTCTTCACCAAGACTTGAAAACTTGGACCAGAGAATTAGGGTAACCCAGGGACCTTCAGTGACAGCTTTGCCAATATGGTTAGAATGTTCCTCAACTGTAAAGCTTTGTTAATGAAAAGAGACCCAAAAAACCTTTCTACTAATGTGTAGTGCTCTCATGTCAGTTTGAAATGAGCAAACTGTCACCATGCCTATTACCATGCATACAGTATATGTTCATTAAATCATGCACTATGGGTTTCTTCAGGATGTCAAACTGCTTAATTGAAAAAATGTGTAGTGTCGCTCTTATGGGAAAGAGGCAAGAATCAAAGGGCTGGAGAGCTTATTCTTAATATTCCAGAGTTTGCTTTTAACTGCAGCCAGAAATTGTTCTGTTTTACAGTTTTGATTAAAGGACTATTCCTTCTGCATTTTTCTTGTTTTGTTTATAATTCAAACACTGTAATTATAATGGAGTTGCTTTTATAATAGAGCTACTAAATCATTCCACTAGCAGATGAAAACCAAGGGGAAGGGCACCATTTGTGTGTGTGTGTGTGTGTGTGTGTGTGTGTGTGTGTGTGTGTGCTATAAGGCCAATTTGGGTGGGTTGGGGCTGAAACAAACTAGGAATCAAGAGATCCCGATGGGTTTTAGTCTTGCTAAATCTCTGCTTCAGTGTTTGGATTTTGTAGGAGGCTCAGGCCTTATCAATTGCCTCACTGGGTGGGTTAATCCTTTCTGACAGCCCATGCCCTTTGGCTGCTAGTGTTTCTCAATTTGTTTGTATGGTAGCTTAAAAAAAAACCCAGTGTCTAAGCCACACCCCAGATGGAACAGATCTGAATCTTTGTGGATATTTTAAAAGCTCTGCAAGTTATTCTAATGTGATCGGGGTTGAAAGAAATTGGCCTGAATTGACTTCAGTCTTCCAGTATCTTAACTCAAAGCTCATCTCCCCAGCTGTTCTCATCGGCCTACTCACATCAACTAATGTTTCCTAAGAGTTGTACACCTTTAGGGTTTCAGCAGGCTAAAACCCTGCATTCTGGGCTCCTCTTAGATCTATTAAATAAAATTCTTTGAGGGCAGGGCCCAGGAATCTCTTTTTAACAAGAGCTCTAGGCAATTCTCACGCACTATGGTTTGAGAATTTTGCTAAAGAAGAAAGATATTCTTTATAATAGGAGTTCAAGGGAACTTCAGAAGTGAATGTATGAATCACAATAAATTCAGGGCAGACTTTTTTTTTTTTTTTTTTTTTAACAGCAGTAGGGATTTTGCTCAAACCGAAATCATGCATGGTTAATCAACTTTACTGGTGGGGTGGGGCGGGGGTATAAGGTCCCACTATGTAGAGCTACATAAGACCCAGGAATACACAATACATATCTGCACAATTTATATATAATATCAATAATTAAACATGGGGGCTTAACCACTGAGCCACATCCCCAGCCCTTTTTTTATTTTTTGAGATAGGGTCTCACTAAGTTGCTTAGGGTCTTATTAAATTGCTGAGGCTGGCTTTGAACTTGCCATCCTCCTACCTCAGTCTCTGAGCTGCTGGGATTATAGGCCTGCACCGCTGCAACTGGTGGAATGCACACATTTTATAGCCTATCGAACCTTTAGATGCCAGGGCATAATGATTAGAATCAACGAATTGTTGAAGGGCCTACAGAAATACTTAGAACTAAAAGAGGAAGAAAAATTATTTTTGTTTTAGTGTATGGAGAAATTGTGGAATCAAACAATTTGAAATTGTGAAATGTCAACAAACTATAACATTATGCTATTGCTATTAATTACTAAATTTAATAATTATTAAGAAGTCTACTTTTAGAGAGATTTTATGAGTTAGCTTTCCTCACTTCTTAAGAATTTCTGAGAATGTATGATGATTACTGAGAAAATTTAGCTAATTTTAAAATTAAATTAACCAAATTATGTGTAAGAACATAATTTCAAGTGCAAAAGTATAAAAATATTTCCAAAGATTTCACATTAGTGTAATGTGACATAATATGGGGTTGAGCCTCCCAAAGAAAATGTGCCTAAAGCCTAGGCAGGTCGTGTATCTCTAGATTCCTTACCTCAAAATTAAAAGATATTTAATTTTCCAGGGACCCATTCTTACTGAGAAATATATGCATTAGCAATCTTCAAAAGGTACAGTTGACATTAAACTTAATGTTAGTGCTCACTCTTCTTCCTCTTTAAAAAAGAAAGATAAAAGAAAAAGTTAATATTTTTAGTCACACACCATACTACCTTTAAAAGCCCATCGATTACATAAAAGTTGGGACTAGTAATGAGCTTCCAATGAGAGTGACAAGATAAATTGCATACTACACCTCTTGCTCAGAAAATTACCCCTTAGCAATTGCAATAATAGTAGAGAAACAACACATAACTGGAATGAAAGACAGAAGTGGATGCCACTGGAAATTTAGTCTCTGAGGTCATTGATGTCCAGAGCTATATATATCTTTTTTCAATTCTCCATGCTAAATTCACACTTTAGACTTGATTGCAAATGAGATCCCCAGCATCAGAATTTTCCTGATCCATGGATTTTGATTCTTGTTACTGATGTCTTTACTAACATGTTAATTAAATTATATTCTCTTTTTCTAACTTAGCCTCTTTGTTTTGAAGAATCTTCCATTGTTTCTTCTATTTATTTCTGTTTACTTTTTTGACTCTCATTTCTAGAATGTAAATACCATGAACGCAGGAGCCATGACTGTCCTTCACTAAATCCATCATGGGGAAATAAAGGGTGGTGACAGTTATCACTCTGTTCTTGCCAGCAGTGATCAGTCAGGAGTGTCATGCTCTTAGGAACAATATTATAAATGCTGAACTGCTCAGGAAACATTTTAGTACATCTCTTTTAAGTTTAGGATTCTATAACTCAAAGTCATTAATAAATGAGTGATGGGAGAGAAGTTGTATTCAAGTTTATGCAGCTATCCCAGCATCCAAGGCAAAAAAAAAAAAAGCCACAGGAATCAACTTGTCTATAAATTCTACAACTTCTCGATGAATAAAATGGTTAATTGTTCACTTAAAAATGACTACTTTATACTTTTTGGAGGGAGGCCTGAAAACTTCTTGGCAATACTTCAACTGATTAATAATTGAGAATGATGATTGACTGGAGAATGGAAGTGGAGCTAATAGCCTCTCATTTTCCTCTTTATTATTTCAGGCAAATTGGTAAGTCATGGTGGAGGTGTGGAATGTTTCTGGGTCGGCTGGCTAAAAGCTGTGGATTAAAGAGGAGGGTGCCATTTGATCTAAATTCTGTAAGGTGATGGCCTGTTGCCTGATAGTGCCAGATTCCTTTGTGATTGTGTTGCTTTTGATGCTTATTCACTGTGGTTACATTGCTAGAAAAGTGTGAGTTCCAGCAACTTTTGCTGTGACTCTGCTCTGTTTCCTGTCTTGTGTCACACACTGGTTGGAATGAAACAATGTATTCGACACAATCTGAGCCTTAAGTAGTTCAAAAAAATCTGGCAAGAGAGATATATAATCACAAATCATTCTTCTACCAGGTAAAAAGTTTTAAGAGTCTTAAGAGAGGGATATGAACAAATAGCATGGAGCCATTAGTTTTCTGGACTGATGTGAGGGTCTACCTAATGGGGAATTAGTGATTTAAAACAATGTGAGAAAGTCAAACTATCTGGTCCAAATAGTGCCTGCTGATAATAGCAATTAGAACTATAAAGTGGCTGAGAAAGGAACGCTGGCACCAGAACTTGGCTACATAAAGCTACAGGCCTATCTTCAGAAAGATAAGACTCAGATAAATTGTATCCTAGGACTGAAGTGGACCTCATCCTAGAAAGTACACAGATATTTGGCTAGAGATTTCCATTTGTTTTGGAAGAGGTGGTAGTTTCTGTAGAGTCAGTATTGTGGCTGCTGCCAGGGCCGCCGATGTTCACTTGTCTTTAAACCATTTTGTCCCATCGCCCCAGCTGTGAAAACCTAGGCAAAGTTAAATTAAGCAAGAAATATACAGTTATGTTGAAATAATATTTTAATATCTTTTTGCGGAATTGAAAACTTGGAACTTAATGGGATAAAGGGAAGTGTCTGAGCCCCTCAATTGAATTCCACACATTCTGAAGAGAGCTTAGCCTGTCTTTTCATCTAAATAAAATAGTTATGGATTTGAGTGCCAGATCTCCTTCCATGTTTGTATTTTTGTTAACAAAATGAAGATTTGGGTGTGAGTCTTCACCTCCAGGAGTGATGCTTTTCCCCCCCTCCTTATAAGGGCCTAAGTAACTTCCAGAATATTCACACTTTGAGTATTAACCATTTTCCTTTGTATATGTCATTGTTGTGGACTGAACTTTGTCCCCCAGGTTCATACATAGGTGGAAGCCTTAGCTTACAGTGTGGCTGTATTTGGAGATAGAGTCTTTATGGAGGTAACTGAAGTCAAATGACGTTATAAGCCAGGGTCTCTAGTCCAACACTATGGCTGACCTTTTAGGAAGAGGAAGAGAAACCAGGGAGGCAAACACAGATGAAAGGTTAGGGGAAGACACAGTGACCAAGGAAGCAGCCATATGCAAGCCAGTGAGAGAAGCTTCAGGAGAAGCCAGTCCTACCAACACCATGATCTTGGACTTTTAGCCTCCAGAACTGTGGGCAATAAATTTCTCTTGTTCAAGCCATACAATCTGTGGTGTTTTGTTATGGCGACCCAAGCTGAGACAGTTATTGACAAATTGCCCTGCTGGGTTTGATTTGTGAGCCTAAATCAATGATAAATTTAATGGAAGTCTTAATTTAGACTAAAGCCACTATGAAAGTCCTTGAGAAATTATTCTTGTGTCCATCTTGTTAAGTAATGCCCTGCATAATCAGTAAATTTTTTCACTCAACCATGTACTTATTCAGCGAATATTCATTTGGTACCTAGTGTGTTCCAGTTGCACATGGATTATGCTCAGAAGAATCCATCACTCTCAAATTGGAAATATAAAGACAAAAAATTGTCACTTGTTTGTGAAAATGCTGAAGATGTGCAAAGACTGAAGTGACTCATTGCAACTAAGAAGGCAGGAAGACTCCATGGAGGAGCTGGCTTCGAGGGAGGGCTTTGGCAGGTGGATGGAATTTGGTTCTGTGGGGTTAAGCAAGAGGGAAGGACAGTCGAAGAGAGGAAAGTTTGGAAAACAAAGGCTTAGAGGTTTGAATCCCTGGGAAGTTTACAGGGAGATGTAAACTTTGACTTAATGCAGACTATACAAAGGGAAATTTTCCTTTAGAATACTGAGCTTTTTCAGATTCAAAGGGCCTCTCTGTAAAGAAGTGAGGACATGCCAGGTATTGTCCTATGTGCATGGTTATATCGGCTCATCCTTACTAGTAATAACCCTACAAGGTAGGTGCTAATGTTATCTTCACTTTATAGATGAGGAAACCCAGGCCTGGATGGGTTAAGTTAGATTACATGTCAATTACTAATAAATAGTGGAGGGGGGATTTGAACGTAGGCGTCCTGCCTCCAGAGTCTGTGATTCCATAAGGGAGGCCTGAGCATCTGCTCAAAGCACCAGGGACAGTCCTGGGTGTTGATAGATTTATACGTGGGACAAGATGCAGAGTTTCATAGCTGACAAATTTGTGAATTTCCTTGAAGAAAAGAGAAAGGCAGATCCCTGCCTCCAACAACCGTGAAGGGGATCGAGTGCCCTTGACCGCCTTCCTGTGAGTTAGCCATGTTCGCAGTCTTCTGTGGAGATAAATTGTTGGTGCAGGAAAACAAAAGTGTTTTTCAGGCGCTCTGCTGCCATGGTTAGCCTAGGACAGGGTTATGAAAGGAGCTTTTCTGCCTCCACTGCCTTCCGGGGTTACATTCTTACTGAATCTACTGCCTCAAAATGGAGCTTGTTAGTTGCGTGTCATCTGAGGGTGGCAATTAGTTGCATGTGTTTGGTTGGGTGCCAGCCCCCGGGGCGCCAGACCTCAGTGCGGGAGCCACTGTTTGTCATGAATTAGTCTTTAAATAAAAGCAAGTTTTTAAAATGGAGCATGCTAATTTGGGTTTTACTAACCCCTTCTGAAGAAGGCTTGGCCTGTTCCGTGCCAGCTGGCTGAGTTGGCATTCAGTGAGAAACTGGGTTCCTACCAAAAATCGCCTTGCTCCTCCCTCCCCCTGTGAGAGCAAAATGGCAGCAAGGAGCTACTGGACACTGAGAAACAAGGTGAAACAAGGGGCAGGGGCAGGCACAGTGCAGCCATCAGGATGATTAAAGGGATTTGAACTTGCCATGGCATCCCGCCTCGCTCCACCTTAAAACAGAAAATCTGCCCCTCTTTTCCCACTCATGCCGCCCTGGGCCACCCATTCAGTGACTTTGACATAAAAGGCTTCCTCATCCAATTGCTTATACACTGCACCTTTTATACTCTTCCAAGTCATACTTAAGGGATTATCACTGCAGCTTTTAACTTCCCCCAGAAGGAGCTGAATGAATGTGAATGGGGCGGAAGAGTCTTCAGTGAGAAAGTGTCCCCCACCCCAAAATGCTCACAAAACCCCTAATCACGATGTAAGAATGCCATCCTGTTTTTGGTGGTGGCTGGCTACAAATGCGCTAATTAACAATTACTGTACATATAGACCATAATTACAGGGAGTCGTGTTGCAAACACAACTCCTGGTAATACAAGGCGGTACACAAACCAGGGTCCTGGTGGCTTTAACATGGCGCTTTTTCCGATTAAGAAAGCGCAATCCCACCCATCACGGTTTTGATCTTGAAACTCAGCACTTTGCCCAAAAGGTGCTAATTGGAAAAGTTGTTTTCTAGCACTTTCCAGGTGGATAATCTGATCATGAGAAATGGCAACTGTGATGCAATCAACTGTTGGAAACAGGAACAGTGCTGTTATTTGTTTATTTCGGTTTTGTTTTGCAAACATCCCTTTGTCTCCAAAAAGGACTGCTAGGTATTGGGGAGAAGAGCCTTTTGCATAGGCAAGACAGAAAAGGAATTTAAATAAGCTTCACATTTGTTCTGAACATTCAGGAAAGATGGAAGCTCTTTCTCATACAATGTATCTCTGCAGTAGATTGCTGAGAAATATGAATTATCCAGGTTACTAATGTGATGTACACTAAATTTCCTGGAGTGAGGATTTTTGCTGTTGTTGTTGTTATTGTTGTTTTGTTTTTTTAACCTGTTTATTTGCAGCAGGCCCCTCTCTTCTTCTGAAGGCAGCATATTAAGTTTACTAATAAACTGACAACTTCTAAGAGACAGTCTGAAAGCCTGAAATCTTTCCTGTCAGGTCAGGAATATTATATATATAAATAATATCATATCATATGTATATATTTAACAAATGTGAAGGCAAAATTGAGGATGGAGGATACTATGAATTCTTGAGTACTGTAAATAGTTTGAAGAGGGTTTATATTTTTTCAAGGCAATACATTTCACAGCTTCTTTAAATGCTCATTTAATATTTTGGGTCTGGCCAAGACAATGTGTTGCTTTTACGAATGAAAGCCAATAATGAGCCCACGGAGCCTTTAATTTATGATGTATCTGACAGCGTTGTGGTGGATCTGATTTGGGATGCATGTGATTATGTCTGCAAGCTGAAAATAAACCAGCTGGTATTTGTTCTGAAAACGTTCGGAGAACACCCTCCTGTTAATGGCCCATGGCTTGATCCAGCATCTGGTAAACTAATACATTGTCATTTTTACCATGAAAGTCAGCACAAATCATTAATGATTCTGCAGCCATTTGTGTTCTTCTCTTCTCTAGAATATCCCAATTACCATGAAATTATTCCTATTAGCTACATGATTGAATGATAGTAACCTGACTATAACTTGTTGGCAGAAATTCTCTCATAATGACCATAATGAACTGTGCATTTGAGTCCTTGCTGGGCTCTGTTAAACAGAGAAGTTGGATATTATATGTTTATAACCCCTCACGAACAATACTTCTTAATGACTACACGAATTGGAGGAAATGTGCTCTTTTGTAGATTCGTTTCAGTGTGGGGACTTAGCATTTTGTTTAATTGTTGGGGGAAGGAATCACTTCAATGTGCTGTTAAAAAGGCCCAGAGACCAGTTTTTGATATGTGCACATCATAATCATCACAAGTATAAGGAGCCTAGTAGTGTCATGCTCTCACAATAGAAGTCTGAATTTTTAATAAAATATTCTACTCCTAATCATCACCAAGGAATGAGATAATACTAGTGCCAGGGACCCTATGGAAAATGCAGAAAGCCCAGTAATGCTGTGAGATTTGTAAGTTAATTTACCCTTCTCTTTGCCTAATGTAGGCCTCTAAGGCCACATGACCTGCCTAACTGAGATGGATTACGCTATGCATAGTTTTATATAAGAGGGGCTCCCTGAAAGTTCCTGGTAGCGCTGCCTCATGGGAGTAGAATAGATTAGCTATAGTCTCCAAGGATCTAAGGAAGCTGATTAAGGTATTGGACACTTCTTATGGCCCATCTCACATCTTCTAGTCTTACCTTTACTCTGGACATTATTGTAGAAGCCTTCTTAAAGCCTCTTGCCTGAGCTGCAGTTAGTATCCCAATTTTCTATGCCAGGCCTTCTCTGACACCTTGAGTAGGAGAAGGAGACCAACAACCTGGAAATGCAAGAGAATTCAAAACCCAAAGTCTAACCCTTTCCTAGTGGGGAATGGAAACTGGTAGATAAATGCTTTTCCATGCCTTTTTCAAGAAATTTTTTTTTTCAGTGTTAGGGATTGAACCCACTGAACTATTTCCCCAGCCATTTTTAATTTGAATTTGAGACACAGACTTACTAATTGTCCACACTGGCCTTGAACTTGAACTCGTGAGTCTTTCAACAAGATGACTTACAATGAGATCATACATCCAGGCCCCAGCTACTTAGGTCTCACACCTGAATCCCAACTCAGAAAAATTAACCCTCCTTTGAGGAGTGCCACTTTCCCCAGAAATACCTAAGAGGTTCCCATAGTCTTGGGCAAGGGCAATCTATAACCAGTGACCATCTGACCCCACCTACTCACGCCATCTATTTTTTCTTGCAGTGCTGTGAATTGAATCCGGGACTTTGTGCATGATAGGCAAGCACTGTACCACTGAGCTACATCCCCAAATTTTTATTTTTTATTTTGAGACAGGGTCTTACTAAATTGCCCAGAATGGCTTTGAACTTGTTATCCTCTTGCCTCAGCCTTCTAAACAGCTGGAATTACACACCCTCTGTAACACTTCATCCATAGAGAACAACTGAAATTGGCAAGGGGGCAATTTTTTGGGCCATTCACGTTCCAGAGCATTTTGTGTGCTTACACCTGGACTAGTCTCCAGCTGAAGTCACATCTGCTTGGCTTCTTCTCTGGCCCATCTTGCTCTCTTGTTTCAGAAGGGCTATCTCCTGAGGGAAGTTCTTCAATTACTTGACAAGAATGCCCATCTCAGAGTCTTCTTCCAGGGAACCTGAGTTAAGACACCCTTCTTTTTTCTTCTTCTCTTCATAGGCCCTCAATCCTATTTCTGGGGATCTTTCCCAAAATAAACTAACTGCTTATAAGTCTTTGCTTATGCTCAGTTTTCTAGAGTAGGATGTGGTGGCTGGGAATATAGCTCAATTGGTAGAGTGCTTGCCTCACATGCACAAGGCCCTGGCTTTGATCCCCAGTTCCACAAAGCAAACAAACAAAAACCCTCAACATCTAGAGTAGAATGTGGAAACTGGAGGAGAACCTGGACCCAGATGACAAATGATATCAATATGTCTTAGGGTTCTACTCTTTGCTACTGGCTGGATCAGGCACACATGGTTTCTATTAAGTGTCCTTTGGAGGAAAGTTATATTTAGAAAGAATTGGGTACCATAAGATTATGCTAAAGCAACTAATTCTGATGATAAATGTAGAAATTGAGAGAGACTCTATTATAAGGGGATATCAAAGACTTGGTGAATTATACCCGAATTTATGAAAGAGAGAAGCATTTGACAAGGCAGGGAGGAGTGGAAGAAGGAAATTCAGAGGTACCTATAGCACAAGAGTTAAAACCAAGAATCAACAAATGGGATGAATTCGAACTAAAAAGTTTTTTCTCAGCAAGAGAAATAATATGTGAGGTGAATAGGGAGCCTACATCCTGGGAACAAATTTTTACCCCTCAAACATCAGATAGAGCTCTAATCTCTAGAGTATACAAAGAACTCAAAAAGTTAAACAACAAAAAAGCAAATAACCCAATCAACAAATGGGCCAAGGACTTGAACAGAAACTTCTCAGAAGAGGATATACAATCAATCAACAAATACATGAAAAAATGCTCACCATCTCTAGCAATCAGAGAAATGCAAATTAAAACTACTCTAAGATACCATCTCACTTCAATAAGAATGACAGCCATTATGAAGTCAAACAACAAGTGCTGGTGAAGATGTGGGGGAAAAAGGTACACTCATACATTGCTGGTGGGACTGCAAATTGGTGCAGCCAATTTGGAAAACAGTATGGCGATTCCTTGGAAAGCTGGGAATGGAACCACCATTTGACCCAGCTATTTCCCTTCTCGGACTATACCCAAAAGACCTAAAAAGAGCATACTACATGGACACAGCCATGTCAATGTTTATAGCAGCATAATTCACAATAGCTAGAATATGGAACCAATCTAGATGCCCTTCAATAGATGAATGGATTAAAAAATGTGACATTTATACACAATGGAATACTACTCAGCACTAAAAAAATAACAAGATCATGGCATTTGCAGGCAAATGGATGACATTAGAGCAGATTGTGCTAAGTGAAGTTTGACAATCCCTAAAAAACAAATGCTGAATGTCTTCTCTGATATAAGGGGGGTGACTCAAAATGGGATAGGGAGGAAGAGCATGAGAAGAAGACTACCACTAAATAGGGAAGAGAGGTGGGAGGGAAAAAGAGGGAGAAGGGGAGTTGCATGGAAGATGGAAGGATAACCTCATTGTTATACAGAATACATGTATGATGTTGTGATGAGAAAAAGAAAAAAAAAGTGTGTCACATTAGATTGGATAGAGAGAAAGGATGGGAGAAGAGGGGAGGAGTAAGGGGGATAGGAAGGGCAGCAGAATAGAATAGACAATATGATTAATGTATGTATGTTCCATGTATCTATTATATGTCAAAATACATTCTCCTGTCATGTATGACTAAAAAAAATAAATAAATAAAAATAAATTGTATGGTTAAGAAAAAGGAAATTCAGCTTGAAAGACAGTGAGAATAAAGGCTCTGAGCCAGCCTGAGTAACATTGGTTCAGGGGACCCTGATATTGGTGCCCTGAGGGAATAAATGCTTCATGTCAGAGTGGTCAGACAGGTGCAGAATTTGTTCAACCACTGCTTTAAACACCTATGAGGTCCAAGCATTACAGTTGGCACTGGAAGTGACAAACAAAATAGGGATTATCTCTGTTCTCAAAGAACTTGCAGTATAGCAAATATCCTAGTAGATACCTAACTACATATAAATATGGTATTTTCCTGAAGCTATGAAGTAAATGAACGGGGTGCAATGACAGAAAATAACAAGGATTCCATATGTTAGACTGAGTGGATTGAGAAGTCCTCTCTGAGAGGGTACCCTTTAAGCATACCTCTGAAGAATTGGAAAGTGGTTGGGCAAAGTGGTTAGGCAAGAAGGAAAGGCACATGAAAAGGTCCTGAGGCAAGAAAAACCTCAGTGTGTTAGTGGCACAAAAAAGGCCAGTGTGACCAGATAGTACTGTGCAGGGAAGGGTCTGCACAAGATAATCTAAGTTGGAAGTTAGGGGGGAGCAGGACTTTAGGGGACATCCTATGCTGTGGAAAAGACTTGGGTTTTTATCCTGAATGTAATAGAAAATGATTGAAGAGCTTTTAGAATAGAAATATTTATGTTTTAAAATATTACTCAGTTGTGTGAAAAAATGGGTTGGGAGGGCAAGAATAGATGTAGGGAGAGCAATAAAAAAGCTATTGCCGTAGTTTGTGTGAGAAATAATGATCATCTGGTTTAGAGTACAGTCAGTGGACATGAACTAGAACTTTCTCAGCTGTAATTCAAGACAGTAGGGTCTCAGTCTCTTGATCACTGTTGTATCCAGGTCTGTGCTTGAGATTGTGGGGCCCAAGACAGAAGTACTAACGGAGGCACATCACATACCTCTGTCTAAATATTTACAAGTTGTAAATCCAGCTAATAAACTGTTTTTTATCTTTCTACCATGATGATAAAACTTTATAAGGGCAATATTCAAGAGTACACATAAAGCTATGCTTTTAAATGATTGGAAATTAGCTAAATACCAAAGATAACTATATTTGATTATTTTTGTAAATGTTTTATTACTTGGATGATGGTATTTGGATGTGTATTTTTAAAGATAGAAATCATTTTTAAATTAGTATATATATATTCAAAATAAGTTGGTTCTCTATTTCAGTTAAGTTGTTATGGTGTTATAATTAAGCATCTTTTCTTAAAACATCATGTGTGTCTATTGAGAGTTATGGTCTCATATAGGGATCTGCCAACTAAGACCCAGGAAATTATTTATTCCCATTCACGTATACCCTGTTTCCTTTTTTGAAACAATGGCAGAGGTTGTAATGGCCCTAATTGTTTATTATCCAGCCCTTTATAGAAAAAGTTTGCTGAACCCTACCTAAAGAGTTAAAAACTAAACTGTATTTGTGCTCAAACTATAAGCAATTGTATACATTTTCATCAAACATGTAACTTAATTATAAAATTAGAAAAGTTAACTTAGTTTTAAGCATTTTTAATAAAGTTGCCCTTCTTTTTTAAATTAATTTTTTTAAATTAATTGCAAAATTAATAAAAATTAGAATAAATAGGCAAAATGTAGAATATGTTAACCAATATTAAAAATTTCAAATCAAATATATTTATTTTATTTATTTTTAAAAATATTTATTTTTTAGTTGTAGTTGGACACAATACCTTTATTCCATTCATTTATTTTTTTGTGGTGCTGAGGATCGAACCCAGGGCCCCGCGCATGCTAGGCGAGCGCTCTACCGCTAAGCCACAATCTCAGCCCTCAAATATATTTAAATGTAGCTGATTTTTTGACATTTTCATTAAGTCTTCTTAATTTTTTTTTTATATTTTATTTTATTTTATTTTTTTTTAGTGGTAGTTGGACACAATACCTTTATTTTATTTACTTATTTTTATATGGTGCTAAGGATCAAACCCAGGGCCTCACACATACTAGGCAAGTGCTCTACCACTGAGCCTCAATTCCAGCCCTTCTTAGATATTCTTATAAAAATAAAAGTTTCCAATTTTGCCCAGTGTGGTTGTACATGCCTATTATCCCAGTGGCTTGGAAAGCTTAGGCAGGAGGATCTTGAATTCAAAGCCAGGCTTAGCAACTTAGCAAGGACCTAAGCAACTCAGTGAGACCCTGTCTCTAGATAAAAAAAATACAAAATAAAACAAAACAAAACAAAAACGGGTTGGATGTGGCTCAGTGGTTAAGTGCCCCTGAGTTCAATCCTGGTACCAAAACAAAAAAGTTTCCAGTTTTCTGCTCAATCCATCTAAATTGCCAGTGTAAGGAACTGATATCAAATTTTATTCATGTTAAGTTGCAACCTATATAGAGTAAAATTTAAGGACAGCATGAATTGTTTAATTGCAAAAAGAGCCTAAGCCCCTGTGTGGAACAGATGCTGCACAAATTTGTGAAAACTCCTAAACTATGAAATGAAACTTGCCCATTCTGATTTTAGAAAGAAAGAAAGAAAGAAAGAGTACATATCATTCTGCATATATATATATATATATATATATATATATATATATATATATACATATATGTATGTGTATATGCATATATATGTGTATATACATATATATGTATGTGTGTATCTACACACATACATATATATATATATGCAGAATGATAAGGAACTGAGATTTCTTTATGCAACGATCTGTTACACTCCTGCTGTCTGAGCAGGATTTGACAAATTAATTTCTCTTCCTCTTCTTTGAGACTTTCCATTGCTTAAGTCCTTCTCATACCACAAAGCAGTGTGCATCTCCATCACCTACAATTTTGCAGTCATACTACTCACAACCCTTCCTGGCATTAAGACTCAGCTACTTTTCTTCAGTAACATTAGGGAAGAGAGGTAGAAAAGCATTTCTCAGGCATGTAGTTCATTTGGCACCAGAGTAGGTGTAGTTACTGTTTGTCTCTTAGAGAGAAAAGCACCAAATCCTGAGCCCTAGAAACCTCAGTATGTTTTTCAATCACTTTCAGTGGGGACATGTTTTTGATATAGAGGTCACTATAAAATATGGGGTTCAGCCAGATGCAGAGGCACATGCCTATAATCCCAGTGACTCAGGAAGCTGAGGCACGAGGATTGCAAGTTTGAGGCCAACTTCAGCAATTTAGTGAGGCCCTCAGCAACTTAGCAAGACCCTGTCTCAAAGGGTTAAAAAATAAGGATTTGGCTCAGTGGTTAAGTGCTACTGGATTCAATTCCTTCTACCAATAAATAAATACAAAAAAAAATTGTCTATTTTAATCTCAATCTCTGAAATATATATCTAGAAAACTAACATATCTAGAATCCAAGATATATTCTTAAGTGAAAAAAAGTAAGGACAGTTTGTATGCTGTTGTCCAATTGACTTATTTTTGAAAAATTTTTTCTTAGTATTTTTTGTTGTGATAGGTGGATACAATGTCTTTATTTTATGTGGTGCTAAGGATGGAACCCAGTGCCTCACACATGTTAGATGAGCGCTCTACCTCTTAGCCACAACCCCAGCACCCAAAATAATATTTTGAAAAATGTATAGTGTGGGGTATGCAGTTTTATTGGAAGGATAAAATTGTATAGAAGAGTCATCTCTGGAAAGAAAGAGTAGACAACTAGGTGAGGGGGCCCGTGAGAGTGGGATTGAGCAAAGAGAGACTTTTATTACCTACCTTTTTCTACTATTCAAATTCTCTAATTTTATTCTACTTCATGTTTATTTTATTTTACTTCCTCGTGTTTATTTTTTAAAATCAACAGGAGTTATCATGGTAGGGAGATATGGGGCCATTTGATGCTCTGTTTCTGCAGAAGTTGCCACTATACTGCTCAGACACAGTGTCTTTCACCTTTTCTGTGACTCCTGCCCCAGCAGTTCCAGGGCCTGCGTCTGCAACCATCCTGGCAGGACTACCTGAAACTGCAGGCTTCACTCGGTTCATTGGGAACTGAAAGATCTGGGGAGTTCATGGACACCAAGGGCAGTTCTTAGCCAGTAATCAGCTGGGGAGGGAGGGTAAATGCTGGATTTCTTTGCCCCTCCTGGGAAAAACTTTTACTCCAAATCACACCCTTGCTTGACTCCCTGTCTTGCCCCTTTGTGCATCTTGCCACTTCCTCAGCAGTCTCTCTTGGGGGACCTTCCTGAATATAAATAACTTATTCATTAATTGTCTTCTCAGCATTTTATGCTGACATATAAGACATTTGTACTGTACTTTAAATTGATGGATAGTAATTTTGAAATCAGATTATTACTTTTGCCATCCTGGGGCCTTGCACGTGATAGGCAAGTGCTCTACCACTGACCTGTACCCCGAACCCCTAAAAACAAACAAACAAAACTTTCCATCCTGGAGATTGAACTGGGGAGTACTCTACCACTAAGCTGTATCCTCAACCCTTTTTAATTTTTTATTTTGAGACTGGGTCTTTTTAAGTTGTCCAGGCTTGAACTTGTGATTCTTTGTCTCAGCCTCATGGGTTGATGGTATTACAGGGGTACCCCACCACATCCAGCCATGTATATGTATATAAAAGAAATGACACACAGTAGGATCATATTATACTGAAATAGCAAGAAAATGAAAACCAGCTTCCTTGAAACTTGTGTCCTGCATCTTATTATCACTAGAATCAGCCTCTGCTTTTCTAGTTTGAGTAAAAGGCTACCAGCCCACCAACTGCAGCACAGCCACTCATCTTCCTGTACATACTTGAAGACCATTATTCAGCTACTCTTAGTTAATGTATTATGCAAGTTCCTAATAACTTCTGGGGCTTATCTTGGTAAAATACAAACAATCAATTTTCAGTGAAAAAAAAAAAAGTTGGGGGGGCAAAGAAATTGTTTTACTGAAGGAATCTCAAGACGGGATTCTAACAGCCATCAAGAATTCTGCCAGTGTAAGAGGGACCTGTATTAGGAGTCCTCAGTAGTGGGCCTCAGTGGGCAATTGAATTACCAAAAAGCACTTTACTCACAGATTGCAGTGGTGCCTCTGAGTCCGGAGTTCATTGTCAAATACAGCATGTCGCTTGGGTGTAATTTCTTTGCATTTTTAATCATGTTTGAGCTCCCTGTCGCTCATTTGCAACAGGTCTTCAAGTCACCAGTGTGAAGCAGCAAGGCTATGTTGCAAATGTTTGTATTTGAAGTTATTTATAATACTCCTGTCTTTATCCTAAATGTGCACTTGCCTGCATTTAGAGTCAGAAGTTTCTCTGTGTTTGAGTGGCTCCTGACAGTGTGATTTTAACTGTAAAATACTCTCTGTGCATGAGAATGTGTGTGTGTGTGTGTTTACACACTTTATACATGGATATTTATTCTCATACCCAAGAACAGGGGAATTTATAGCATAACACACATGTAGACTTAAAATAAAAAAACAACAACACCCTGCTCCTGGCAAAAACAGCTGAGTGCCTACTCTCTAGTATAGTGCTGGGTACAAGAGAGAAAAACAGTGTCTCAAGTCTTTATTTCATTAGAAGTGTAGGATGAGGAGTTTTCGGCAAAAAGCCATCCTTCTGCTTTCAGAGCATTTCCCCAAGGTCCCTGAGAGAGGTCACCTAATCTGGTTGGTCCTGCCTTTGTTTGGAGCCTGCAGAAATTGCAAGATCTCAGGAATTAACTCCTTCAGTGGCTACTGATGAGGAGACTTCAGTCTAGAGAGGCGGCATATTATACATTGGAAGATGACAAAATAGTGAGCATTGCTTACCTTCTGCCTTGGTTCCTTTTTACCTATGTCTTTAAAAAGGAACCTGTCTGTCGCTGATTTTCAGACTTTATTAGCATTCATTTTGCCATTTTAAAGGGAGACAAAACTTTGGAGATGTGAGACTTCACTGGGATTAGAATGCTCTTGTCTGTCCCAGCCCTCACATTATTCAGAGTTGACAATGTGTTGATACTGGGCTGAATATCTGAAATTTGTTTTTAGCTCATCAAGTTAGGCATTGGGTGCCTCAGGTAGATTATATTATTTTCACATTTTGATATAAGCATGAATTTTCTCTGTCTGGAAAGATTAAAAACTTCTCAAGGCCTGGAACTGTGATTTGTATTTCACCTGTAACTCCAAAGCATGTCACATATTTTAGCAGGGTACACTGGGTGCTAGATGCACAATAAGTATTCAGAGTTGAATTTCTTCCTGGGTGGTCATTTAGCATCTACTTGGTTCAATCATAGGCTGTTGTAAATGGTTGGGCAGGAAGTTTTGGTTAAATATTTATTTGTTGATTCAGTAGCTCAGGGAATTAGGATATGGGGTTATAGGCAAAATATTTTGTTGGGCTTAGTGGTTTTCATGCTTTTGTTTTCTGAGCTGAGGAGCACTTTCTTTAATGGGCTCCAATGTAGGGGGAAAATATGAGCAACTGACGAAAGGGAAGTTGCTCTGTTTGAAACAGAGATGGAAGACAAGAACCCAGCTGGAGCAGCCAACTGCCTTTCCATTGCTCCCTTTTCTGTTCTTCATTCTTCATTTCCCAAGATACCCCAAAACCAAGTGGTCAGCAAATTGTCAACTAGGGCCAACAGGGCTCCTATGAGTATAGTTTGTAAACAATTTACCTGAAAAGTGTGTTTGAGTGTATCATTATCTTTGGTCTACCATCTTGTGGGGTGGGGGGAGACTTTATTTTCTAGAGCAATTTAGGTTAACAGAAAAACTGGGCAGAAACAATGGAGTTCCCACATATCCTCTCTCTCCCTGCCCACAGTTTCTTCTAGGATTAGCATCTTGCATTAGTGTGGTACATTTGTTATAGTTGTTGAGCCAATTTTTATACATTGCTGTCAATTGAAGATGCTAGTTTGCATTAGGATTCACTCTTTGTGTTGAATAGCTCTATGTTGGGCCAATGCATGAAGTCACATATCTACCATTATAATATCATACAGAACAGTCCAACTGCCCTAAAAATGCCCATGCTCCCTGTATTCATCCTGTGGTCCAACATTTTTAAGGTATTCTAACATGTACAAAATGGTGGGGCTGAGATCAGATTTGATATTATAGAAATTCCACTCTCTTCCTGCTTTGCATTTGGAAAATCCTTTATTTTCCCTAAAGGGGAACTGGGATTGCAGATTACAATAAGATCCCATTCAGATAATAGTAGATCACTTGCAACTCTTATGTTTGGAAGAGCTGTATGTAAATTTATCAGTAAGGCTAAAGGTCAAGGTAAATTTCATTAGAGCCATGCCACATCTATTTGGAACATGTTGTGATATACTTGAATTTAATATGATATACTTGAATTTAATATGTGGGCAAAGGTTAATTTTGAGTATTTTTATGTCCAGATGCTAGACTTGTCTTTCCTTCACCAATATGTGAAATATGTCTTCCTTTCTTTAGGAACCTGCCTTAGATTCTGGTGCATTGCTAATTAGGCACACAATTTTAGAACAACACTGACAATGAATACAAAATATTAATAAACCAACAAGACAAGTAGTTTTCAAAAATCACATTATGTATACTTACTGCCTAACTGACCTTTTCTGCAGTTACTTAAATCTTTTTAAAAATCCATTTAATTTCAAAGCCAGAGTATTAGCCTATTTATATGTAAATTGTCTTTAATTCATGCATTGATTTAAAAAGACTAATCCAAAGGATCTTTTACCACAAGTGACCTTTTTGACTCTATACTCCTGGGAAAACTGTGAAGTGAATTCTTGGTGACCTCATATTCACCTAAGGTATAACATATGCCATTTCTGGTCTGTTAAATCACTCACATTGTATAGTTTTTTTTTTTTTTTTTTTTTTTTTACCCAGTATTGAATTATTAATAGCATAATTATTTTAATTACTATCACAATGTCCACAAGACCATTTGCAGGCATGATTTTTTTCCCCTCATAGTGTCTTTCTTTCAATTTTCATTTTTAACCAACAAATCTAATTAGAAGCTTTACTAAGTAATATGATCTGCTATTTGAGGGTCACAGTTAGGTGCTTAATAGTAACTATCTCCAAAGAGCTTAGATGTCACAGAAGCTTAAATTATATTACTGCCTGTCATATAGACCTGAGAAAGCAGAAGACTCTTAGGAAACCAGGGACAGGTTAAATCAGTGTTCTTTTGCAACATATATAGTAATTCAACTTTTAGTTTCCTGCCTATGTTAAACTCATCTTAGGGAATCTCTTTTGCCACTGTTCCTAACAAATTATCTTTCATCTAGAGATATATATTTTGGAATTTTTTAGTCCTTGTCATTAGTGGGTATAATGTAAATAACTTAAATTTGAACCTATGTAAAATATTTGAGGTAAAATTGAGTGTGATATATATATATATATATATATATATATATATATATATATATATACACACACACACACACACACACACACACACACACACACATATGACATATATGCATTTGTGTTTCTATTCCAAAGTTTATCTGCCCTTTTGCTGATATCACTATCAGGATATAAATCTAAAATACATATAAATCTAAAATACAAATAAAGTAAAAATAGGAGACCATAATGCTCAGGATAAAATATAAATATGTATGTGTGTATTTGTATAAAGTGGTATCACAACAAACTACTCTATGGGATATACACTATGCTATGAATGCCAATCCTTTTACCCTAATCCTGAAGCTGTGCAACATAGGGTCCTATGTACCTACATAACTCCCTTAAGCTACCCTAAGTCTTTATAAACTTTTTAATTTTTGCAGTGCTGAGGACTGAACCTAAGTCCTGATGCATGCTGAGCAAGTGATCTACCACTTTTCATAAAAATATTAGCACAGGGTTTATTACCCCAAAATGGTTAAGGAACTACTAAAGAAGGATACATACATACATACCCACAAACACATACTCTTGTTTTAAGGAGACCTTTATTAGTAGATCCTCATTGAAGTAAATTCTTTTTGATTTAATTTAACTTTGTGTGTGTGTGATTCTGGGAATCAAACCCAGGGCCTCACACGTGGTAGCTAGGCAAGTGCTATATCACTGAGCTTCACCCCTTGCTGCAAAAACTTACTAAGTATGTATAATAACAATTCATGCGCAGATGATTCTCATTTTTCCGGGGAATTCTATAAAGTTCTTTATACTTGTCATAAACACTGAATTAGTGAATACTGAACCATTATTTCTAAAATAAATTTAGGTTTAGTTTCTCATGAACCTCTGGTCACAACATTATTGTTAATTGATGGGCAAGTAATTTTGTTTCAGGTTTGTTTTTGTTTACAGACACCCTTAAAAAAAAGTTAATTCATTAACACTGAACCCTTGGCCAATAAATCAAGCCTAAACAAATCTGCATATTACACCTCTCCTGCACTTAGGAACACCAAACAGCACTGTAGGTTTGGGGGGCATTTTAAACAGTTGAATCATCAAAAAATGCCCACAAGAATGTAAAAAATGTAGCAATAAACAGAACCCAACCTGGTTGCAGGATAAGAGTTGAAAAAGAAGGCCTGAGTTCCTTTACCTTTGTCCCATACCTCTGTGGGGAACCTGTGTGTTGGGTGACAACTTTTTCACCTCTCTACCCCTGTCTGCAAATGACTGCAGAAATGCTGAGAGTTCTCAGGTTACAAATAGATTTCAAATTAGTGAATTTGTAAATCTCCAAATACAGAATAATTAAGATCAAACGTGTGTGTGTGTGTGTGTGTGTATGTGTGTGTGTGTGTGTTAGTAGCTTCTAGTAGAAGGTTACCAGCTGCTGCCTAAGCATGGAACAAAGTACCCAACCCAGGGTGAGAGGTCAAGGAGAGATACTCTGAGGAAGTAACATTCAGACCGTGTTCTGAAGAATGGAGGAATATGTATCTGCAAAAGCTGGGAACAGATTTTATACCAATTCACATTTCTGATATTGCTCTTCTCTTTAAGGTTGAGTTGATGGCATTCATAAAAATATATATTTTCCAGTTTAAGTAAGCATTTCTTTTTATACCTGTGACAACATTTTACCCACATGGATCATTAATTGTAAGTTCCTGCTCTCTGTCCTTTGATTGGGAATGGTACTTGGAAGATGCTGGCAAAATAGGCTATTTATTACTTGGTGGGGAGTAAAATAGGGCTTTAGGATGAAGAGACCTTTCTCTGTCTTCTGTTTTTCTTCTTTTCCTTTTGTCTTGTTTGCTCCCTTCTTCCCGCACTTCCTCCCTACTGCTTTCTTTTAAATTAGCTTCTTATTTAAAGATACTTATTTAAAGACCAGTATTCTGAGAGAGAAAAGAAACCCTTTGATTCTTCCAGAGTGACAAATGAGGTGGTAGCCCGACTGGAAGATGAATAACCAGGCAGTATATTTAAGCTGTAAAAATGCCTCTGACTTTTCTTACCCCTTCTAGAATAAACTCAGATAATTTGCTGATATGAATTCATTTTTAAACTCACTAGATTGAATTTAAACATGTAAAATTTTTCTTTTTTTATTTTTATTTTTGTCTATGCCAATTTAGTTATATATAGACATGGCTCTTGATGAAATAGGAAGATCAACCTAGTCATTCATTCTTCATTCACAATTACTTATTGCATCTCTTCTTTGTGATACCCTATACAAGTTACTGCTGGTACAAAGATATATAAAGGCACGTAAAGCTTTTTGAAATTAGCCTTAGTGATGGTTTTTTTTTTTTTAAATATCATACCAAAAGCTCAGGCAAAACCCCCAAATTAAACAAATATTACCTTATCACACTAAAAAAAAAACAAAAAACAAAAAACAAAGAAAACAACCAACAAAACAAAAAGGCAGCCTATATATTAAGAGAAAATATTTGTGATCTATATGTTTGATAAAGGGTTAATATCTAAAATACTTAAGGGCTTACACAATTCAATAGTAAGAAAACAAACTGGCTAAAAGTGGGCAAAAGTCCTGCACAGACATGTCTCCAAAGGAGACCTAAATAGCTGACAGGTATATGAAAACATCAGCATCACTAATTATCAGTAAATGCAAAAAAAAAATGCCGGTGAAATATCACCTTACACCTGTTAGAATGACTATCATCAGAAAGTTGAAAGAGCCTGGTCTGGTGGCACATGCCTGTAATCTCAGCAGCTCAGAGGTGGAGGCAGGAGGATCGCAAGTTCAAAGCCAACCTCAGTAATTTAGCAAGGTGCTAAGCAACTCAGTGAGACCTTATTTCTAATAAAATACAAAATGGGGCTGGGGATGTGACTCAGTGGTCAAATGCTCCTGAGTTCAATCCCCGGTACCCCACCCCCCCAAAAAAGTTGAAAGATAAGTATTCTTGAGCATGTAGAGAAAAGAGAACATTTGTACACTCTTCTTGGGAATGTAAATGGTCCAGCCATCATGAAAAACAGCATGGTGTTTCCTTAGATAATTAAAAGTGGAACAGCGACATGAGCCAACAATCCAACTTCTGAGTATATACCCAGAGGAAATGAAATCAGCAGCACATAAAGATATCTGCATCTCCATGTTCATTGCAGCATCATTTATAATAGCCAAGATATGAAAACAGCCTACGTGTCTGCTGACAGACAAATGGATAAAGAAATTGTGTATAGTAGAGTAGTTTTTCATTTTTTAAAAAGAAGGATATTCTGCTATTTATAACAAGATGGATGTACCTTGAAGACACTATGCTAAATGAAATAAGCCAGGTACAGAAAGAAAACTACTGACTGCTCTCACTTATAGGTAGAAACTGAAAAAAAAAAAAATCCAGTAACTAGAAAGAATATAATGGCAGTTCTGGGGGTGAAAGAATATGTTAGGTGGAGAAAATAGGGAAGTGTAGGTCGAAGAGTCCAATGTTGAAGTTATGAAGGATAAATAATTCTAGATATCTAATATATAGCAAGAGGAAAACTGTCAATAATATGATATTATGTATTGAAAATTTGCTAAAAGAATATATTTTAAGTGTTTTGTTTTGTTTTTTGATACCAGGGTTTGAACTCAGGGGCACTCAACCACTGAGTCACATCCCCTGCCCATTTTGAATTTTATTTAGAGACAGGGACTCACTGAGTTGCTTAGGGCCTCGATAAGTCGCTGAGGCTGGTTTTGAACTCGTCATCCTCCTGCCTCAGCCTCCCAAGCTTCTGGGATTACAGGCATGCTCCAACTTGCCTGTAAGATTTTAGGTGTTCTGTAATAAAAAAAGTACCTGTGTGAGATGATGCACTTGTTAATTGACTTGACTATAGTAATAATTTCAACTTGTGTGTTAAAATATCATGTTGTATATCTGAGATGTGTATGATAAAAAATATGTCCATCCTCTCTCAGATTGATCTGAAACAAAAGCAGCCTCTTAAGATGGCAATCATAATTATATATAATCATTAATTAGACACTTACTCTGGTAGGTAACTTGATGGCATTGTATATGTATCTTCACAAGGGTCCCTATAAAGTAGGTTTTGTTATTATCTTTGTTTTATAGATGAAGTAACTGGGACTCAGGAAGGTAAAGTAACTTATTTAAGGTCAGCTACTGGTAAGTAACAGTGCTAGAGTTTGAACCATCTCTCTCTTTTTTTTTTTTCTTAAGCTTATCATACTTTGTTTCTTCTTGAAACCTTTATGTGTAACTTAGTAACGTTAGGCATTTTTGCTTAAGATAACAACTAAATTAAGATGATCAAGTTGAAAGATATTTTTATTCCCATAAATCACTTATGGTTTATAGTCTTGTTTCTTGGTTTCTTACCAGAAAACACCCACTTCTTCTCCACTCTGTCTACATGATTTTGTAAATGAAAAAATTTAGGCATGAGTGGTTAGGAAACTTGTTTAAGTTCAAGTTATTAGGAAGGGGCATGCCTGGAACATTAGCTCAGGGCCATCTTGTTTTTGACTATTAAGCTCTCCCCACCCCCCCCCCCGCCCCCCCCCACAAAAAGCTATTAAAATGATCACTTCATTTTTTCTGATTTCAATACCAATTCATACTCAGGGTAAAATCGCAGAAAACATATACATCATCAACAACAATTTAGACACTGAATTCTTCTTCTGTCTCTGTTCCCATCGATAATCTAACAATTTGTCAATAATTATGAAAAGTGTATTGTGTTCTTTTGTTTTCCTTTTCCTGCTTGTTGTGTGTGTATAGTTTATTTCTTGCATGAAGCTCTTTGCTCCTGGAGGGAGGGAAGGGACCATTTCATTTAGTTCTCTGTCTCACACAGCACTTTTCTTCTTATCAAGCATACGGTTAATGGTTAATTCTCAGCAAACACTTATTGCTTTACATAGAACCAAAGATCACCTACTGCCTAACATACTCCTTTGTGCAACTACAAAATGCAGCAGCACAACCCTGGAGGCCCAAGGTGGGAAGGGAATCCTGTTTTCATGTCATTCTCAGATTCTGTCCCCTGCGCCTGGGGAATTGCTCAATTGCTGTGCTTTTCTTTGGGATAAAACTCAGAGGACACCAAGGTCAGCTTTCAGACACAGCAGAGAGCCAAGCTGCAGCAGTGAACAAATCTTCTACCAGTCCCTGGCTCATATCAGGAGGACAGTGAAAGCTGGCAGAATAAATCGAGGAGGCACTGACATTCCATGGGGGTTTAATGGTATCCTCTGTCCCTGTGGTGGGGCAAATGGGCTCATGGACTTCTTCTGGCCTGCAGACTCCATATCAGCCACTCCTATGTCCATCATCACCAAAAATCCCAGTCACCACATCCAAGGACAATTCTCAGTCATCATCTTCTAACCTAGTCCTTCTTAAAATCTTGTTATCCTCAGTCCCTGCTTCTTACCATCCCTGTTCTCCTTTCAACTCACCTTCCCACCTTTCCTAGTTTTGAATACTCCCTGAAGTTTATCATAAACAGGTTGCTGCTGTTCTTATTTCTTGTAGATCTGATCTCCAGAATGTTCATCCTGAGTTCCAGCTTCAGTGATCATGCCTGTGTGAAAAAATCCATTCTAACTGCACCTCTGGCTTCTGTTTAGCTCCTTGTCATCCTAGCAGAAGAGGACTGTGTAGCTACCTGTGACTAGTAGGGGCTCTTACCTCCATCTTAGTCCATTCAGGCAGCTATAACAAAATACTACAAACTGGATTGCTTGTAAGCAACAAAAATTTCTTTCTCACAGTTCTGGAGGCTGGGAAGTCCAGCTTTGGTGTCTGGCGAGGGCCTGCTTTCTGGTTGACAGAAGGTGCTTTCTCGCTGTGTCCTTACATGTGGAAACAGGGAATTCTGGTGTCAATAGCCCTCTATCAGAGAACTGTTCCCATTCTTTTTTTTTTTTTTTTTTTTTTTTTTTTAGATGCTGATACCCAGGAAGTTGGTGGGATTCTATTGGAGGGTGCATCTTCCATTCCTTATCTGGGTACAAGCTTATCAACAGCCTTGGGGCTTTTAGCTCATACAGATTGGAGATTTTTATGCTTAAAGTCTGGTGTGTGTGTGTGTGTGTGGGGGGGGTGTTCTTTCCCAATTATTTTGTTTTCTGTTTCTACTCTCCAACTGTGGGCATCTTGTTACAGCTACCTGTCAGGCACTGCAAGCCTCTATGGTTAAGCACCAGCAAGCAGAACTGCTGTGTGCCAACGTATGGAAACTACAGCCTGTCAGCCTTTAAACTACTATAGTTTCCATTTTGTTCTACGGCACCATGGTTTGAATCTGGAGTGTCTCCCAAATGCTCAGGTAGTGAAGGTTTGGTGTCCCATACAGCAGTGTTTAGAAGTGGGGTTTTTGAGAAGTGATTGAATCACGACAGCTCTAGCCTCATCAGTGGATTAATCCTTTGAGGGATTCATAGCTGAATGGATTATTGAAAAGTGGTGAAAACTGTAAAGAGATACAGCCTGTTGGATGGAGCAGGTCCTTGGGAGCATGCCCTTGGGGAATATATCTTGTCTTAGGATTCCCCCCACCCCCCACTTCCTGGCCACCATGAATTGAGCAGTTCTCCTCCATGCCCTTCTGCAATGAGGTTCTTCATTTGCCCAAAGCAAATGAAGCCCGCTGAGTGTAGACTGAAACCTCTGAAACTGCAAGCCAACAGAAATCTTTCCTCCTTTAAGTTGATTTTCTCAGGTAGTTTTTCACAGTGACAAAAACCTGATTACCACTGGGACAGAAACATTTACAAGAACCTGAAAGAAGAAAGGTTTGGATGGTATAGGCCACTAGAGAACATCACTTATTTCCAGGGATTGGACATTCTCAGCCCCTTACAAGGTAGTCCCAGTTCTGGAACCACCTAATTCCTCCTCAGAGCTTCCCATTGAGAGGATACAATGGAAGCCAGAGGGCACAGGAGGCTTACATATCTTTTTTTTTTGTTTTTGACATTCTCAGTAATTTTCTCCATCTCTTCAATTCCTTCATGGATGTCCCACTAGTTTGCTTCTTGGTGGGTTGGAAGCAGCCATGTTTCTCCTGTGAGCCTCTGGGTCCTGGTATAGCGCTGTGGTTGGTATATGGTGGCCTTACCAGTACAGGTATAACTTAAGAAGTTCAGCAAGTGAAATATAGCTTGTCTGGGGCCCAAAACTTGGAAATCAGTGAAACAATTATTTTTTACAGTTAAACTGATGATAAAGAGCTTGTGTATGCATTTCCCTGTTTTCTTGGCTTTCTTCCTCCTGAGGAATATAACTGCATGGGAAGCAAATGTTAGCCTTTGGATCAGGAAGCCTGGGATGTTGTCCCTGCTGTTTGTTTTTTCGTCTTTTCCCTCTAAAAGAGACTTTCATACTTTATTGATGAGCCATATACACCTTGCTCATATCAGATGATGATATTACTTAGATGTGTTTAAAAAAACTTCATGAAATGGACTGCATTGGTTGAAGCCATGTCTTGGGCTTGGTTTACATTGACGAAGTTTGGAAATCATTGATTTGTAAAAATGGGCAGAGTAATATCTGAGGCTTCTTTAGGAGCAAATGAAATAAGATGTGTAAAAGAACTTTATAAAATGTACTTTGTTCTATTATGAGGCCATCATGAAGATAATTTTACTATTTTCTTATCTTCCTTAATCTCATTCACCAATCATGTAACCCTAAACTCTTAAAAATGAGCAGCCACATTCAATAGGAATGTTTTAATTCTACAGAAGGAATGAATTTTGGAACACTTGGAAAAATACTAACCCAGAAAGTTATTGAAGACAAAAATAATAGAGCGACTTATGAAAAGAGGTGATATTAAGCTAGAAATTGGACTAGCATTGTTGGCATTAATTAAACATGTAAGAAGTCACAACAATTCCACTGTAGCTTTAGTCTGGGAAGCTATAATCTAGTTCCCAAGTGAATCAACCACAGGGCCAAAGGGCAAAGAGTTTAACAAAAGGGAATCAGATGATTATCTTGTAAATTGGAAGAATGATGATCTTGTAGCTTAATTAAACAACTTTATAGAAGGTTCAAGTTCAACTAAAGTCTTAAAGCAGTTGCCTGGTTGTTTTTAAGATGCTGGGATGGTTGAATTTATGAGGGGAAAAAAAAAAAAAGAACCAAATGGCAACTGGCATCTAAGAGCTGAGACCAGAGAAAACAGAGATGCTGTCATGGCTCACGAATGGATGCTGGGAGAAAACACCAGGGAGAATGATTTAATATAGTGATTATAAAGACTAATGGAATGAACAAGGAGTGCTTCATTAGTAATCAAGAAAATTGCATTGACAGGTATTAGATACCCATATGATCAGGGGATAGTCTAGGGAGTTATTGGGTCTTAATTGGAGACAGAGCTAGAGAATACACTAATAAACAGATATTCTTCATGTTGGACTTGAGTTGATTGTTGGGTTTTGACTGTTTTGGCATGCCTTTGATTTTGACCATTACAACGCAGATCATATCTGATCATTTCTTTTTGCCCAACATATTTGAATGAAGTTTAACTGTTGCATTTTCCTCTCTACTTTTTTTTTTTTTTTTTTGCCAGTCTATAGACAATTTGATTTTCTTTTTCTTCACATGCTTTTCCTGAAGAATGCATCTTCTAGGCCACAGAGAATTATGGGACACTCTCGATTCTTATTGGCTCAACTTTAGATTAGAGCAGAAATCTGTAAATCCTTATAGGCTACCTATGTTTTTCTCTTTCCAACACTTAGAAATCTCTTAGCAGAGCGAATGCTAATCTGCCATTGCCTGGATTGGGCATTCCTCTGAGTTTCCTACAAAAGGGAGCCAAAATTGTGTCTGCAGATTTTCAGTTTGATGACACCTTGGTTTAATGAAATTTGTGAAAGAAGAGAATGTGATTTTTTTAAAAGTTCCAGGCTGGTAAAAATGAACAGTTTTGCATGAGAAATAAATCCTTAGCACTAAGATAAACGAGAAACACCACTGATGTGAAACTAAGTTTGCTTTGACATAGATAAGGGGGCTAAGTAGGATTCAATGGGAATTTGCACACTGGAATCTAAATCTTTTTTTAATTACTGCATCAAGAAATGTGCCTTTTCCCTCCCATAAAATGATTATTTAAATATATTCCTCTAGCACTTTTTAAATATCATTATTTAGTGTCCTCCCTTGCTCTGTGCTCTTAACCCGGAAACCTGGGAGGGTATCAAGACCATTCTTTGGGGATGCATGTCTAGGAGGACTCTGCAATTTGCCAGAGTTAAGGAGTCCTTGACCTATCTGGAAAAAGGATCAATTCCTGGTATTCTTGCCTGTTTCAATATGCAGACCACTCTGTTTCTGTTTTGAAATGACTTTGACAGATTTCTTAACACTTTTGAAGAGTTTGCTAAAAAATCTGTTTTGCTATGCAAAGTGTAACCCATAAAAAGCAGATTAAAATGATTGTTGAAGAATGGGACAGACAGATAAATATAACTCAAAGCACTAGTATGTCCAGGAAGGTGCCTCCAACTTAAAAGACAGGCAAAGAGCTTGGCTTTTGTCTTAGTCAAACATGCTGCCATGTTTACTGACAGGAAAGCATATTTCATCCAGTAAATAGGCCAGCCTTGGGCTAAGAAAGAAGATTGAGTTGGAAAAGAAATGCAGGTGGGATTCTGGAACTAGGATTGAGTCTCATTCACTCCTTATGGCTTGGAGGTATAGGAGTGCATTGGAGATTCCACAGAAAAAAAATTATTGCTAGATTAGAATTTCCTGAGAGGGAACTATTAGGGTGTGAATGGCTAAAACAATTACTTCCCTGTATATTGGAAATGGGAGAAGGAAAATATGGCCAAAGATGTTACTTGCAAACAACAGAATGGGCTCTGGCTAGTTTAAATAGAAAAGGATTTTTTTTCTTTTTTAAAGTTGGAGGCATTTCAAGGAATCATTGGTAGTCCCAGAGAAGTAGGCTTGAGGCTAAGCTTCTGGGAACAGTGCCCAAAACCATGCTGTGGAACTGGCCTGGTGAGAAATCAGCACGCCTTCTGTGGGGAGACCATTAAGGTGAATAAAACATCCAAGGTTGGTAGCAGAAGCATGGCAAATGGGAAAGAAAATCCATGTGAAATACAAGTAACTTTTCCAAAAAGGACATATTTTCATTCCCTCTGTGATAGATGGGATCCCTACAACAATATACCCCCTAAGTGACTTGATAGTTCAATTAGGGCATTTTTCTGTATCTATGATTCAGGGACAATATGTTAATCAGAATTGGGTAGGATACAGAACAAATAAATTTACCCTGGAATCTTAACCAAGGTATTTCTCACTAATATAAATTTCTAGGCAGTTCCAATAATTATCCAGAGCAATTTTCTTCTAGGTAGTAACTGAGCAATCTGACATTCTCTGACCTTGTCACTTGCTGTGCTGGTCAAGGGGAATGTGTACTCAGAGCTAGGGAGTACTTCCCAGGTGTTACAAGTTTTAGTCTGATCATAGCTGATTGACCAGCACCAGTCTCATGCTTTACCTTACTACAATTCATCTGGGAAACTAAGAGAATCACATAATATTTACCAAACAGTGAAAGTCTCTACCAGAATTGCTTTTGGCAAGTTGGATATCTGGGAGTTGGGTGGACACACCAGAATTGGTGAAATTAAGTCCCTTCCTGTTGGTCAGCCCATGCACACCTCTGTCCTTGGCCTTCATAGCTTCTAAACATCTCTTATAAGTACACAGATTCTGTTATGGTTTAGATATGATATGTCCCACAAAAGCTCATTTGTGAGACAATGCAGGAATGTTACAAGTGAAAAGATTAGATTATGATAGTGGTAATTTAATCAGTGGATTAATCCATTTGATGATCAATAAACTGAATGTATTGTAACTGAATGGATGGTGACTATAGACCTGCAGGGCATGGCTGGAGAAGTAGGTCAGTGGAGCATGTTTGGGGATTCATATTTTGTTTCTGGAAAGAAAGGTACCCCCACCCCCACCTTTCCTGACTGTCATGAATAGCTTTCCTCTGCCATGATGTTCTGCCTCACCTTGGGCCCAGAGCTATGGAGTCAGCCAACCATGCCTCTGAAACCATGAGCCAGATATAAACTTCTCCTCTTAAGTTGTCCTGTCAGGAATATTGGTCATAGTGATGCAATACAGATTCAAATGTGAGTTGGCAGGGAAGGAGGCAGGTCACCTTGCCTCCCTAATTACTAAGTGCCTTCTCCACAGTGGACACCTTCTGGCCCACATTCACATGAGACATAGGTCTTCACTCTCTGGGTAAAGTTTTTAAAACCCTGAGACATATTTGTTTCCCTCCCTTTTGAAGTTTTCTTTCTTTCCTCCACATGTCTGACCTTCTTGAGTAGAACTATGGAACAATACCTCAGATTACTCTCTTTTCAGGGAGAGTTGATGTGCCCTGTGAGTTTTTCTTTTCTTCTCTGTGCTACTTACCTTATGTGGGGTTAACATCCCAAGGTCCACTTCAAGCTGGTGCTAGCTCCTTGTGCAACATTATGTGTAAAGCAGGCTTTGTGTTTTCCTCTTCAGTCAACTGATCATAAAGGATACCCTATGAGGTCTTAGGATTTGGTTAGGGAAGAGAAAACAAGAGTAGGCACAGTGGTTCAATCCCAGCCATCTCCTTCTGTTTGATTACAAAGAGCTGCTGTTAGGTTAGGTGCACCCAATTTAGGATGGAGTAGATAAAACAACACCCAATTCAGGTTGCAAAGCGTATGTCACATGGCTTCGTGGTGTCCCATCATCAAGCATTCTCTTATTAGGTCCCTCGAAGGCAATAGTGACTCACCAGGATGGCATGGACTTGCTGTGACTTTAGTCTGGAGCTTCTGCCAGGCTTCTTATTTGAACTCAGCCATAGACCCTTTGGTCACCATGTGATCATCCATAATGTGAAGACAGCACATTTTATTAACCTGTTTATATGCTGATAGGATTTTTGTGCCTATTCTCTATATGCATACTAACTTCTCTGCGATATGCTACTAGATTTGGAGGCCACTGGGCTTTCAGTATAACAGTTTGGCTTGGAGTCTCACTTCTACCTCTTACTAAGCACATGGTCATAGAGAAATTAATTTAAATGGCCTGAATCTTATTTTTCCCATTGAGGTAAATGGAGAACATAATAGAAGTTCTATCCATCTGTGGCAGTCAATTTTCCACTACTGTGACAAAATATGAGAAAAACAAGTTATATGAAGGAAATATTTATTTTGTCTCCTGGTTTCAGAAGTTTCTGTCCCTGGTCTCTTCTCCCTGCTGCCAGGCAGTACATCAGCAGGAGCATGAAGTGGAGGAAGGTGTCTACCTCATAGTATCCAGGAAGCACAGAGAAAGTCAGAAAGGGACCAGGGTCCCCACACAACTTCAAAGAAATACACCCAGTGACCTAAAGACCTTCTACTAGGCCCCACATCCTAAAGATTCTACCATCTCCCCAAAGCACAACAGGCTGGTGAGCAAGCCATTAGCACATGAACCTCTGGGGAACATTTAAGACGCAAACTATAGTAAACTCCTACCTTATAGAATTTATGCAAGGATTAAATAAGATACCGAGGGTACATACCTCAGGCTGGTTGATAGAACTCTCAGTACTTGATCTTCATTGTTGTATCTTCTTCATCTTCTTCATCCTTATAGATTGTAGTGAGCAAATACATTCTCCAAAGAGATAAAATGAAGATTCACTTACTTTCTAATTTAAAATACTATTTACCTTGGTCTGGGGATGTGGCTCAAGCGGTAGCACGCTCACCTGGCTTGCGCAGGGCGCTAGGTTCGATCCTCAGCACCACATACAAATAAAATAAAGATGTTGTGTCCACTGAAAACTAAAAAATAAATATTTAAAAATTCTCTCTCTCTCTCTAAAAAAAAAATACTATTTACCTTATGTGAAACACTTCCATTATCCTATTTCACCTTAAACATCCCTGTTATTTATTTAAGCAAAAGTTAGACTCCATGTTTACATTTTTAAGCTCATGTCAAGATGTGTGGTTTGCAAGGAAAATGAGACAGCAATAAATTAAATTTGGAAAATGCTAAAGGAAAAATAAGAGTCAGGGCTGGAGATATAGCTCAGGTGTAGTAGACTTGCCTAGCATGATCACAAGACCTTGATTTGATCCCTAATAACATAGGGGGGTGGGGAAGGAAAAAGTTTATCTAATTTAGGATTACGATGAGCATGAAAAATATCCAACAGAAACTGAGCGTGACATATTCCTGAAGTAGTTGGGCTGTGGATATTTCTTATAAAGGATACTTGTGTTCTAAGTTTTGGAAACACTACATTAAATTACAAGCTCTTTGAGGATAAGAATCTTGTCTTGTTTATCTTTGTGTTTCTGCCACCTAGCTCAGTACCTGGCATATAGTAACATTTTTGGACTTGATAAAAATGATGAGGGAGCAAAGGATCTCTCTTCAACCCTAGTTCCTATCATTATTTCAACTTTGGGGGGAGACCATGATTTCTGGAGTCAGGCTTGGCCTTAACTTCCTGGTCTACCATTTGAAAAGTATCCCAGGTTAAAAATGGTACTTTCTGGTTTCTTTGAGACAACAGAAATGCAAAGGACAGAATTGACTAATGTGTTATGGATACAATTGTTAAAGTATGGATGTTCATGATCTTTACCATTTCCCTAGTTTCTATCCATGAAGAATCTGTGCCTTCTGGGTAAGTTTTGAGGTCCTCTCAAAACAGTAGGTCTTCTCACTAAAGAAATTGAGAGACTGTGCTGATGTATATAATGAATTGAGAGATCTAAAGAAGAAGCAAGACAGGCTGCCAGATTGAGTGTCAGAGCATTAGGGTGAAGACCAGGAGGGAGAGTGCTTGTGAGTCCACCGCCAACCACATGAAGAACATTCAGAAAGGCAGCAGTGAGAAGGGGTGATCCCATGATGTTCTCTTTGCATGAAGAATGAACCCCTCACTCTTACATCCTTTCACGCAGCTACGAATGGGAAGTGCTGCCTGAATTGTAGATTGTGTATCTCGCTGTGACATGGGATCATGACTAGACCATATGGATCCCCAGGAAATTTTAGTGAAAACATTTTGGATTAATTTGTTTCCCACTATTCCCACTCTCCAGCCAAGATTGCAGACTCCAAATGAATTTAGATGAAATTTGTCTTTCTCTTTTAAACACCGGTGTTCACTTTTATTAGAAATGACACTTGGTCTAGGTTTTGAACATCTCTGAGTCTGTGGCAGATTCCTTTCTGAGATGGTGGCCAGTATCCTGGTGCTCATATTCCCTCAACTTCCTTGTGCTTATGTAGCAGGGGGAAAAAAAAATGCTTGAGGTTTCCTCTTGATTTTCAAGGTACCATCGTTGTAGGCGGTATAGCTTTTAGTGCTGACCCTTGCTTGATGAGAGGTCACTGCTGCTGGCTCTGACCACATGTTTAGAAGCCTTCTGGCTTCAGTTTTCTGGGAACTTCTATCCCCAGTGCCAGTCTTTTGTCTTTGAGCTTCAACTCTTGCAGCTCCTCTTTTTGCCTTACGATGTCTACTCATCTAACCACTGAGAGAAGTTAACTTCTGCTGTTCTGAGACCAGTGCCATTGAGGCAAGTGTCTGTCAGCTTGTCTAGTTTATGCAATGTGAATGTTTCCATCCCCAAATCCTGGCCTTCTTGCTAAATTGGCAATGTGGCCTATTACCTCTCTTCATACTTTTTTTGGTTTCAAGTTAAGCCTATGACCATGATCCCATGCTGGCTTCTTCTTATTATTTTCATCAATACCCCCTTCCTCTCACCTTTTTATCATTGTCCAATAGAATGAGTCACAACATGCATTTGTTATTTCCAAAGAATTGTGTTTAACAGCCTACAATTTAGAAATACAGTTACTGAAGGGTAGAGGTAAAATTTTCTCCATGCAAATGGAAGGAGACCCTCATTGTTATACAAAATTACATATAAGAGGTTGTGAGGGGAATGGGAAAAAATAAGGAGAGAAATGAATTACAGTAGATGGGGTAGAGAGAGAATATGGGAGGGGAGGGGAGGGGGGATAGTAGAGGATAGGAAAGGTAGCAAAATACAACAGTTACTATTATGGCATTATGTAAAAATGTGGATGTGTAACCGATGTGATTCTGCAATCTTTGTAATGTTTTGAATAACCAATAAAAAAATAAAAAAATAAAAAATAAAAAAAAATTTTCTCCATGCTCTTTCTTGGACATCTCCCTTTGCCACCCCAGATTATGTTGTCACTGCTTAATAGTGATGAAAATTAAAAGAGCTTTTCTCCAGAAGCCCACCTTCTATCACAACACAGTCTGTCCACCTGCCTACCCGCCCATTCACCCAAAACTGAGGAAATCCTGTTTCATGATGAAATTGACCCTCTAAGCTCTGTTTCTGAAAGTCATCCTGGAAGTTTCCTGCATCCTTGACTGGACTGTTACAGAACCATTTTGGCAGATGCAATTACAGTGTACTCTGTGTGTGTATGCGTGTGTGTGTGTGTGTGTGTGTATGTGTGTGTGTGCGCGTGTGTGCATTTTCCTACCCATGCAGGACAGGTTCACCCCATGGAATTGATAGCATGCCTCATCAATTCCATGCCTCTTAGAAGTGGTGGGAATGACAGCTGAGGGAGCACAGCATAATGGAAAGTGCACTGGACTGGATGTCAGGAGATAGGCTTTCCGGTCCCCCTTGTACCACTAATTTGCTGTGTGACCTTGGGCAACTTACTTAACCTCTCTAGAGCTCAGTTCTTTCACCTGTAAAGTGGAGTTAATAGTACCTGTCCTTCATTATTCAAAGGGCTACCGGGACAAGAAAATGATATTATGGGTAGATGGGCAGTTTGAAACCATAAACATGGCTTTGTACAGATAAATTTTAGGGTGACTACCGGAAGGGATAGCTTTATCTGAAGTAGAAGGCAGTGTTAGCAGGAGCAGCTAATATGGAACAGGCTTCATTTCAAATTAAGATGCTATCCTGGACATGAGAGCTAGCAGCCAAATAGTACAAGAATTGTTATTTGTTAAAAGCTGAGCAATGTGCACATACTATTTCACTCCCACACGGGTTATGATCACATGCCAGTCCTACACTAGCAAAAAATTACTAAAGAACAGCCCACCTGGCATGTTGGTGGTTAAACACATGGACTTTGAACTGTTCAGATCTGATTTTGATTCCTGGTTTGGCACTTACTATCTGTGTATTCCAGTACAAGCCTTTGTTTGTCCTCTACAAAATAGTACCTGCCTTCTCAGGGTAGAAGTAATACTTCCAATTGCTTCACAACCTGCTTGGTACATAATAATTTAGAAGGCTAGTTATTAGTAGAAAACAGTAGCTGTGGGGTCTGGGAGGTTGAGTGTTTTCTTGTGCTTTTCAATACTTCCAAATGCTCAATAATGACAATTCATAGTCATATTTAAAGAAAAAGAATTTTTTATTATATTTTATATTGAGGTGCTGTTGGGATAGAACTCAGGGCCTCATACATGCCAGGCAAGTGTTCTAACACTGAGCTTCTACCTCAGTCCACAAGATCATTATTTTAAATGAGTGTAACCCTGAACAAAAAAGAATTAAGGTGGAAGAGTTATTATGAATGAGCATGTGATTCTGCCGTGACTGTTAGGCTTTCTCATCTACCCAGCACTTTACACATGATCTCGCATGTAGCTTTCTCAACGGGCCTTTGTAGTCAGTACCACCTTATCTTCCCATTTTACAGATCTGGTGGCTGAGGGGAACAAAGGAATATACAGAGTTATTCGTGAAGTGGTAGATCTCAGATTTGCCAGAGAGAATTGCATTCGGTTGAACAGAAACCCAGTTAGAGTGGTATAGTATCATAGTAGTGAGGGTTCTCCAGAAGAACAGAACCAAAGGGAATAGGGTGGCAGGAGAAAGTTTAAGGAATTGACTTATATGGTTACAGAAGCTAGCAAGTCCAGAACCTGCAGGGTAGGCCAGCAGGCTGGAGACCCAGGGAAGAGCTGATGTTGCAGTCTGCTGGAAAAATTCCCTTTCCCTTGGGAGAAGACAGTCTTTTTCTTTTTAAGTTGTTGATAGACCTTCATTTTACTTATTTATATGCGGTGCTGGGAACTGAACCCAGTGCCTCATACGTGTCAGGCAAGTGCACTACCACTGAGCCCCAGGCCCAGCCCTGAAGCCAGTCTTTTTTATTAAGGCCCTTGACTGACTGAATAAGGCCCCACTAACATTGTGGAGGGTAATTCGTTTTACCAGTCTCCTGATTTAATGATTGTTATGGTTTGACTCTGAGGTGTCTCTCAAAAGTTCATTATTGCAGGAATATTAATGCAAGAATATTCAGAGGTGAAATTAATGCAGGAATATTCAGAGGTGAAATATTAGATTATGTGAATGTAACCTAATCAATCCATCCTAGTTTGAGTGGACTGACTGGGTGGTAACTGTAGGCAGGTGGAGCTTGGCTGGAGCAGTTGTCACTGGGGGTGTGCCATGGAAGGGTTCATCTTCCCTGAAGTCCCTTCTCCTTCCTCTCTCTGCTTCCTGGGAATAGCACTCTTTACCACACCCTTCTGCCATGATGTTCTGCCTCACTTTGGGCCCAGAGCAATCGAGTCAGTCCACTGTGGACTAAACTTCTGAAATCATGAGCCAAAGTAAACTTTTCCTCCTCTAAATTGTTTTTATAAGTTATTTTTGGTCATAGTAATGAAAAGCTGACTAACAGTATGGTTAGTCTAATTTTTAAAAAATATTCTCACGCCAGTATTTAGACATGTTCAACCCACTATCTGGATACCATGATTTAGCTAATTTGACTCATACAATTAACTGTCACAACTCACTAGGCCAATGTGTTTATTTTTCCTAAAGTGTCTTAACAACTTCAGAATACCCTAGAATCAGCCCCTTCCATCCTTTTGTTTAGTTATGCTTTGTTGTGGAACATATGTCCTCATGGTTACAGAGGGACTGCTCCATCCTTGGGCATCCCAGGCAAATCCCAGGCAGGAGAAAGAGGGCAGGACAATGGGCAAAAGGCAAATGTTAACAATAATTATGTTGTCGGCGTCTTTCCTGCTCACAGACTTTCTTGGAAGCCCCACTTAGCAATTTCTTGCTGACCTTATTGATCAGTTAGTATTGTTTTGATTACTCCCAGTAGAAAGGGAGTCTGGGAAACATTTTTTCCCCACTAGCCTACTTCAAAAAATGAATATTAAAAAATCAGGGCAAGAAGAAGAGAATAATCGAGTTGTCAAATAATGGTTTGAGGCCACATCATTTATTCTTCATATCACACCAAATTGCTCACCATATACACGTAGAGGGGTGGACCTTCCTTTTGTAACAATCACTGGGTTCTTTTTTGGATATGTGACTCCAGGATCAATATTAAATTACCTTTGATTTTATGGGAACCCGTAGAAAGGTAAGGGGAAATTTGCTGGACATTGCTTTTTTTTTTTTTCTGCCTCCCCATAGCCCAAGTAGAGAAACTTCTCTTTCTTCATTTTGTGAAGAGGGAATAGCCAAAAGGAAAATAAGGATGAGAAGTGAGGAGACAGTGCTGGCATTAGCCAATGTTTGTCTGCTGACATATGTGTGAAAGGAGTTTTCAAAACTTGTTTGCATTATTTTATGTGTTCCAGCCATAAGGCATGAAGCAGCCTACTTCGCCATCACTGTCAAATTCAAGTGTTTAACTGAAGTTCAGAGAGAGACATTGTAGCACTGGAGTTGTGTAGTACCTAGGAGCAAAAGAATATTGGAAGAAAATAATATCCAGAGTATTGGAAAATCTTATAATTGCTTGATTTTTTTTAAAAGATCATTGAAAAGGTCTCCTATATATTTACAAGTAAATATTTCAAAAGCCATTTAGTAAAAAAAATCATTTGGGAATAAAATAAGAACCATGTGCTACTAAAATATAACCAGAGTAGTGCCTATATTTAAGTTTTGCTCAGGAAGAACAAGGCAAAAAAAGAAAATAATTTAAAAAAAAATATTTATTTTTTAGTTGTACTTGGACATGATACCTTCATTTTATATATTTATTTTTATGTGGTGCTGACGATGGAACCCAGGGCCTTGCACGTGCTACTGCTGAACACACAACTCCTGAAAATAATTTTTTGTCTGTCTGTCTCTCATCCATGCATGTTCATAGACACATTCACAGTGCCAGATTCTGTCCTTTTCTGTTTTCTTGTATATTCCTTTCTCAATATCACTATGAAACCACTTTGTTGCATAATTTCCATGTAGCTCTTTTGGCATTTTAGCAATTCTATTTCTCGCTAGTCATTGCATTACAAAAGAATGGAGGGAAGGTGGATTTGCAAGCAGGACATTTTAAATTTTAATGTCAGGGGTCCTTAGTCCCTCCCACTCCCAGGAGTTGGCCTTTTATGTACCAGGAATTATTTACAAGAAAGCTTTGTAAAGTAGGGTTAGAGATTTATTTTTCACATCCTCAGAGCCCAAAAGGCTATATGAGAAAGAATCTAACATAAAGATCATTTCCATATATTTGAATGTTTTGTGTTAGTTGTATCACTCCTGTCTGTTAGGGACAGTGGGGACACCCACATCGCTTCAGGCACTTTGCTCTCAAGCACAGGGGTGCTGTGCATGTTCTTCCCACAGAGGTCTGAAGGAACGTTTTCTGAGGTAGCTAGAGGAGCATACTGCCTGAAGCAACACGTGGGTTTCCCCTTCAAGTCCCACATTTTCTTCATTTTTCTTTGTTCTTTTCAGATACACATGACAGTAGAATGTATTTTGACACATTATACATACATGGAGTCTAACTTCCCATTATTGTGGTTGTACATGATGTGGAGTTCCACTGGTCGTGTGTTCATATAGGAACATGGGAAAGTTATGTCCAATCCACTGTCCTGTCTTTCCCATTCCCATCTCCCTCCCTTTCCCCCATTTTCTGCTGTCCAATCCAATGAACCTCTATCCCACCCCCATTTGTGAATCAGGATCTGCACATAAGAAAGAACATTCACTTTTAGTTTTTTGGTACTGGCTTATTTCACTTAGCAGGATAGCCTCCAGTTCTATCCATTTACCAGCAAATGCCATAATTTCATTCTTCTTTGTGGCCGAGTAATATTCTAAAATGGTTCCATAGCTTTGCTATTGTGAATTGAGCTGTTATGAACATTGATGTGGCTGTGTCACTGTAGTAGTTTTCTACACTTTTCTTACATGAATATCTGATATTCTCCTCTACCTTAAATTAATATTTTCACATTTCTTGCTATTGATTCCCCCTAACTACCATACTTGCTTGAAGGCAATTTAGACCCAACACAGTACCCAGCAATCCTACTATACCACTACTTACATCCCACTTGCCCTCCATCATGATTTCCCTCTCTTTCTCTCCTCAGACCTCTAATATTTCCTCTCTGCTTCTCACATTATGTAGATGACCTTTGCTTTGTGCTTTACTGAGAAATGCTCAGGCAGGAGGAACCTCCCAAACCTTCTCTCCAGCCTATCTGTAGCTAGACTGTGTACTTTGTTCCTCAACCACCTATGGCTCCCAGGCCTCAGGCCCTCTTGCTTACTAAAAGGCATGAGCTCCTATACCAGGTGGGATCCTCTCCCTACTAGATAATGCCTGGCACAAATGAAGATGCTGTAATATCGCTAAACTTAGAAGATGGAAAGAAAGGATGAAAGAAATAGAGTGAGTTAAAGAAAGAAAAAACTTGCTTAATTCTGCCCAACTACCACACTTTTTCTGTTCCCCATTTATGACAGCGAACCTCAGAAGAATCGTCTATACACATTCTCTCCATCAGACTTTCTTAATGCCTCTCAGAATGCTCTTGTCTGTGTCACCAGTGTTCCCTTCCTTGCCGAATCTACTGTCCTACAGAGTTCTATTTTCATTGGGTCTATCATGCATGGCACAGTCCATCACTTTCTTTTGGACATATTTTGTTTCAATTGACTTTGGGGACACTACACCACAGTCCCTTGTATTCCCTCTTATTATACTGACCATTCATTTTCACTTTCCTTTGCTCACCTGCCAACCTATAGTGATTAAAGGCTCTATCCTTAGAACTTGTCTCCTCCTGGCATTTCCTCCCTCCCCAGATGACCTCCTTCAGTCTCATGGCTGTATGCTGATGTATCCCAAATCTCCATCTGCTGTTCAGAATTTGAGTATATATATCCCATGCCTATTCATCTCCCCTTGGATATCAAAGAGGCATATCAAATATAAATGCTACCATTCTGGTCGAAGTTACCAACACCTCTGCTCTAGCCTATTCCTAAGTGTTTTCTATGTTTCTTTCCTTGCCACCTTATTTGAATCACTGTGTTAATCAACTTTCTGTTACTATAACAAAATACCTGAGATAATAAACTTATAAAGAGAAAAGGTTTATTTTGGCTTACATAAACAGAAGTTTTTATCTGTGGTTGGTGGTGCTATGGCTATGGGGCCTATGGTAAGGCAGCATATTATGGTGGAAAGCACATAGTAGAGCAAAGCTGCTCACCTTGGGCCAGGAAAAGTATGTGTATGTGGTGGGGAGACCAGCATCCCACAATCCCTTTTGAGAGTGCACCTCTGATGACCTCTCACTAGTCTTTGCTTCTTAAGGGTTCCACTACCACATGCTGGGGGCTAAGCTTTTAAAACATGGTCTGCAGGGGACATTTAAGATCCAAACTATAGCAAACACAGCAGCTAGAATGAGCCTCTTAAAACTAAGATTGTCTGTATTACTGCTTTCCTCGCAATTCTGTGAGGGCTGTTGGTCTTGTCTGCTCAACTCCCTGACCGCATTAGCTGTCATCCTCCCCTGCCCTAGTCTTTTATTGTTACTCTAAAGTGCCAAGTGACTCCTGTCTCAGTGTCTTATAATTTCTCCTCCCTGAAAACGCTTCCCTGGGTGTCCTCATTGCTTGCTTTGTCTTTTCTTATAGGTCTCTGCTCAAAGACCACTTTTTAAGAAAAAAGCCTTGTCTTTCTTTCTTTTATAAATCTTCAATCCTGCTTCTAATCTCCCATTTTGTATCCCCTTATCAGTACTGATGAGCTTCTGAGATACTGTTGACTTGTTTATTTTCTACTACATGAACTAGGCACTGAGTGAATATTGATTGAATAATGAAAGGTTGAGAAATAGGAATCTAAATATCTAAGCAACAAATCTTAGTAGTTGATCTGGAATCATACTGTGGTAACCATGAATTCTTATTTTGTTTTCTGAATCCTCATACCCACAATTTCAGCATTCTCTCTCTTGGTTCAATTTATGGTGTTGGTTCTCCCTGAAAGACAAAGGAGCGCATGATTTCTTGCTAACCTTTTTGGATTTATGACCCTCACATCATTAATATGAAGCATCTGCAAAACTGAATATTAGTTAAGGATCAGAGTAACTGAATTTTTCAATATTAAATCTTGATCTCTCCTCGATCAGTAAGGGGCCCACAGGAAACAGACGGCATACACAAATTGGGTGATTTGACTAGAGTTTAATAAAGGCATCATTTTCAAGCCACAAGGCAGAGTATACTACCCTGAGGCTAAAGGCAGTCTTCTCTCTTGTTACGCAAGGCCTGAAGGGGAAGGAAGGAGATAGGAGATTTTAAAAGGGGGAAGAAGAGGGAAAGGAAGTTCTTTGAACCCTGGGAAAAAGCTGATGCCGAGGCCACCTGACAGGACTGGTAGTCTTGGGTTGAGGGCTTCACCCTGTGGGTGATAAATCCCAAGGGTCCAGGGCGGGGAGCTGAGGGATGATGATATATCCCACTTCTCTCTGTCCTCTTTTCTTTTGATCTCTGGCTGGGTTTTCTCACTGTGTGAACCAGAGGCAGAGGAACCCTGAGCTCTCATCTGTGCAAGCCAGTCTGTGAGGTAGAGCCCAGGACCAGAAAGGGTGGGGGTCCATCTGTAGTGTGAATGGCAGGATCCAGTCTCCCCACCCACACTCGACTGCTCTCATCCCTTCTTCCCATTACAGCCAATATAGAACCATTAATCCGTTCTTGTTGATCCCCTGTTCAATTCCAGATCACCAACAGCTTTCCACTGCACATGGGGTAAAATTCAAACCCTCTCTGGGGTGTTCAAGACCCATGGTGCTCTGCCCAGTTCCCTGCTGCCTCTGAGCAGCTTACACTACACACCCTGCTCTGGCTCGCAGTGCCCACTCTCAGTGCTGGTCACCTCCTGGAGTGGCAAAGCTCCTGTCCTCACTGGCCATTTGAGCTGAACACCCATCCTAAAAATTCCACACGGCCAAGTGCTTCTCCTGACTGAAATCTAAACATCGCCTCGTCAAGAAGGCTTGGAGGGCTGGGGATGTGGCTCAAGCGGTAGCGTGCTCGCCTGGCATGCGTGCGGCCCAGGTTCGATCCTCAGCACCTCATACAAAACAAAGATGTTGTGTCCGCCGAAAACTAAAAAATAAATATTAAAAAAAAATTAAAAAAAAAAAGAAGGCTTGGAAAGGACCGCCCTGTCCTCCTGGGTAAATGCAGTCCTCCATTCATTCTGTATCAGGCCGTGGTTGTCTCCTGGCATTCTTCACCCCTCCTTCCCCGCCTCTTTGGGTTTTTCCTCTGGTTGTAAGCAAAGTAAAGTAAGTTTCTTCCAGTCATGGTCCTCTGTTAACCTCAGAGTCCAGAATGATTTCTGGCCCAGATAATTTTGCAATAAATATTTGATGACTGAGGGCACAAAAATCCTTTTCAACAAAAACATCTTCCCTCTTTAGCAATAATTTTTTTAAAAAATCTTATCTCTAAGGTCATCTTTAATATGGTTGAACATTTCTCTAGTATTTGAGGGATCTCAAATCTATTAATATGTGCCTAATATATATTTAAATAAAATATAATATTAATAGCAGGGATGCTTTTCTATATCTCTGGCAGATTGGTTTCTGTGGTTGACCTTTTATGTTTATGACTTAACAAAAATTAAGCTAAGAAATGAGCAATATCCTATGTCCAGTCCATAGTCTCACAGTATAGCTAATTACATGCAGCTGACTTTGCAGGTGACTTATTGGAAGGTGGCTGTGTGTAGAGAGTAGGCTTGAGCTTTAGAGCCAGAAAGACTTGGCCAAACTCCACGTATGCCACTAACTGGCTGGGTAAGACTATGGACCAGCTACTCAGCCTTTCTGACCCAGTTTTCTCCCCTGTAAAAACAAGGATAATGTTGCCTCATTCCAAGAGTTGGGGTTCAGTCATAGGCAGTAACTGTTCTTTTCTCTGTATCCTCCCCCTTTCCTCCCAAGATTGCTGCTTCACCAATACCCTCTCCCCAGCCCATTTTTTATTAGCTTTTGCATCTCATGTCCATATTCTGGTTATTGGGAATCTTGCTAGAAGGCTTTCCTGTCCGTATTTCCTGTTATTAAGTTGAATTCCGTCTCTGGTGGAAGCAGCCTGGAGCTTGAATGTGTCCATGACAAATTACAGACCCATCAGGATTTTCACTTGGCATCGTATTTGCCAGAAAAATGTAGACAGTACTTTTGTGCAGGGAAGTACTTTGTTAGTACTCTGAGCCTCTAAGGGACAATTTGAGTTGGAAAAAAAGAGGCACTGAAACCTTGTACAGTACTCACCCCATTAAACAAGGAAAACCAAATAAGTTTGTATGACAACAGGTATGGGTATGCTCTGATAAAAGAAGTCTAAGCCACAGAGTGCTGTCTTCACACTATAGAGAGACAAGTTCAAGTTTTATCTTTTCTTTATTTCTTTTCAGTTAACTTTAACTAATATGTTTGGAATGCATCTCTATGCCGGGCACTTTTCTTTACTTGTTTATATGAGTTTAGAACTATGAAGATTACTAAGTAGAAACATCTAGGAGCAGGTGCTTTTACTGAGATCTTACCAAAGAATAGATACTTTGCCTGACAGTTTGGAAATTTATTGGTGTGATGTTGAATCTAGATATAATAAATTTCTAATGCATGAATTTGTTCTCTGGAACCCAGTTTCTTCAAAGATCTAAATCAGTTCCATTCAAACCTATATACTTAAGCATTCTTGATAGGAACAGAATAAAGTAAAGATCCGGTCCCTGCCCTGTTGGGCTTTAGAGTCTGGTTCAGGGTTTCTTACTTATTTAACCAGTGTCCCTCTTCTAAACATAAACATTGTATGACCTCCTTATGTATTATTAAAATTTAAAATAAGCTAAAACTGAAAACAACCAGTTAAAGCCATGCTCTATTTTTAAGTTACCTTTAGCCTATACATTTATTTATGTCTCCCTGAAAAATACTGATCTAATTGGTGGTGTGAGACCGCACACTTTTTACAAGTATGTCCTATACTATACTTCACATGCTCAGTAGGGACCAGAGATTGCACAATTGTGGCTCTGAGGGTTCAGTGAAGAATACAGAAATTTAGTTGTCTTACTCATCTTAATTGAGCCAACATTTAAAATGGAGATATTTTTATGCAATGAAGATTTTTGGCTTCTCTTCAGTTGCTGGGAGATCTGGAAGCCTCGGGATACAGTGGCATGGGACTGATTGAGTGCTGCCCCCTGTAGGGGGGGACAAGTTCTCTTTTGTGGCCTTGTCCTGTCATTCATGTGGTGATTGAGTATTTCACCTGGGAATTGGCTGCATCATGCAAATAACCTTCTTGACTCTTAGAAAACACTTGAGTTTGAGAGCCCTAGTAGAATCCAGAGAGAGGAGATTGAAGGATTTTCAGAGTGTAGACTAGATGAACCTTGAGATATTGGTAGGATTTATGTAGTTGAAGAAGTGCTGAGAGGAGGTCATTGCAGGCAGGAGAATAACTTTGATACTGAATTCTACCAGGTTTTTATTTAATAATATTTAAATTGGTTAAGGAGGCAGATGATTTGCTTCTTTCTTAAAAAGGAAAATAGATTTAAGGTTAAGACTCTTTCTTACTTCCTTGCAACCTTGCAATCTGATATACTTTCTGGAGAGGAAGGAGACTTATGTTGAAGTAAGAGCTGGTACGAGCTAGGAATTGGGTGTAACCAAGATTCCAGCCGTGGGAGACTGTTAAACTTAGGAAATATGTCAATTAAAATTGTACATCATTGTATGTAGAAGGTGTAAGTGTTTGGAACAACTCTGCCACTGCAGCAGAGATTCAGACTTGACAAAGAATAAAAGGCTGACCCCCCAAAAAAAGTCATACATCTCCTAAAGGTAGGAATTACTTCTCTTCATAATAGAGGAGCTTCTGCTTTCAAAGGCAACTGGACAAGTAAAAAAGAGTAAGTGATGGTGAATTTGATCAAGATATCTCCAAGGGTAGGCCTTTTGTCCCCAAAGCTCCCTTTAACCACCAAAGACACTCATTGTCCTGCAGGATTTTCCAAACCAGTCTCTGCTTATTCATACGATCACCCACTGTGAACATCTTACTTGAGATGATGTCTCCCCAAAACCACTCTCAGGATAAAATTGCATCTGTAAGCAGTAGCACCTGTGTATGGAAAGAGTTTTGTTTTTATTTTTCAAGTTAACTAGTCTTCAATTATCAGGCAGGCCAAGACTGAGGAAGGGTACAGTTAGGGTAGCTGGCTGTGGTTCCAGATTGTTGGGGAGAGTTAAATGAAGAAGTTTTGAAGTTTCCCTGGAGAGACCAGATCCCTTGTATAGTCTGATGTTTCCTTGGTCTTCAGAAAGGCCCACGATGAGGATTTATTTGTGTTAAATTGAAAACAGATCTCCTTCTAAAGGAAAGGCCCTTTTATTGATCCTGACCTTTTCCTTTTGCTGGTAAAGGCTTGTTGAGTTGCCTTTTAAACAACCAGAAATCACTGTGTTTCTTTTTCTTGTAATCTTTTATTTATCCCATCCAGAGGCCTTACCTGCTTAAAAATAAATTTCCTATGGAAATTATAAAACAGCCCTGCTCAGCCAAGGGTTTAGAATCTACCCCTTATCCCATCCCATTTGTGGTCCTGTGGGGGCAGGTTAACACCTGCTTGTCCCTGGCCACATTCTTTCCTTTGCCTTTCTTCCATCTTTCCATCTGCGTCCTGTGAATTCCCCCACAGAGGTGCTTCAGACTACATTTCAGCTAGTGGTGTCTTGAGAAAACTTGAAGCACTGAGTTGGGATTATATTAGCTGGAACAATCAAGAAATTAATTTCCTTCAAGAGAAGAATGGCATGCCTGGCCTAACAGAATATCACTTAATGTAGTAGAACTCCCAAATGGAATCAGGAAGCTGATCCTCCCCTCACCTGGGGGATGTGAGATTATTGAATTCCAAATCCCTGTCCAAATCAACATCCAAACGCGTGGGACTGACTCTCACCCTGCCTGCCATTTCTTTCCTTCTTTTTGATTGTTCTGGACACGAGTGTCGTCACCTGCCAGAGGCCGGTGCGTCTTTGGCCAGCTCTGAGTTGGGGAATAAAAGAATTAATGGCTCAGAACTGAATCCATAACTCCCTAACTCCATGGCTTCATTTTTTTAAATAGTTCATAAACTTCTTATTTTCCCTTTTAGCCTAGATTTCCTCTGTGGTGAGGGAATGGTGTGCCAGCCTTTGGATCTGCCTCATAAAAACGCTTTAAAGGACAGTGGCCCATTGTGTGAATGCCTGTAACTCACCTTCATGGTCAACAACCATCCCAGAGTTTATTCCTGAGTTTGTTCTAATATGAAGAACCCTGGGGTCAACAACACAACTGCTTCCAGATGGATTAAGTTTTGCGTTTTTAAAGACATAGGAGGTCAGTGCAGATCACTTCTCTTAGAGCTGTCAGAAGAATTATGACTGGGAACATGACACATGCCTAACCAGACATTTAGAGATCTCTGTTGTGAAATTTCTACAGTGACATAGTAGAGTTTGGATTTTTTTTTCCACAATAACTAAATTAAGTGTTTGGCTTTTTGAAGATTAAAACTCACTTTGAGCTGTTTTTTGTCATCTTTTGCCCTCTTCTGGGTGATGGAGTTGGGAGATAAATCAGTCCTTGATTTCTTAGTTAAGTTTTGAAAAACATATTTCACAGGATACATGTTCCTTACACAAAGCTTGTTAACAGCAATGGAATTTAAAACAGCGGTATTTGCTGTCAGGAGGGGAAAGTTCTAAAAGTGAAATTCATCCTGAGCCATGGGTTTGAGTAAAAGCAAAAATTAGTGATTGTCAAGAAGTGAGAGTGCAAGTTCCACTTTTCACACTATCACTTCCTTTTCCCTCAGAGAGGCTGACAGCATCTTCAGACCTCAGTCTCCTGGTTTTCATCTTAGGCCCTTCCAGGCTCACAGAAGCCTATTTTCTGTGCTTCCTGTGGAAAATGGAGTGGGTGATTGATTCTCTTCTTTCTAGGATTCTATATTTATTTATTGGGAAGTAAAAAATTAGTGAAAAATGAAAGCATGCTGTGTAATTTATTTCTGAAGTATACTTTTCCTTTTGAGACAACACGTCCATTGCTCAAACAGAGTGTTTTCCCCCACAAAATGAAAGGAGGGTTTGTTTGTTTGTTTGTTTTCTCTCTCCCTGAATATCACATGTGCCTTTGGAGTAAATTAAAGAATATAATGAGACCTGAAATTTGAACGCTCTGGGTATTAAAATTTTTCAGATTTACTTCCAAATATCTCCCTATGTATATATGTAGAAAAAAATGATTTTTTTTTCTACAGGTAGGGTGGCAAATACCTACAATCTCAGCAACTCACGAGGCTAAAGCAGGCGGATCTCAAGTTTGAGGCTAGCCTATACAACACAGTGAGGCCATAAACAACTAAGCAAGACCCTGTCTCAAAATAAAAAATAAAAAGGGCTTGGAGTATAGCTCAGTGGTAGAGTATCCCAGGTTCAATCAGTACTAAGGAAAGAAGGAAGGAAGGAAGGGAGGGAGGGAGGGAGGGAAGGAGGGAGGGAAAGAAGGAAAGAAAATTTTATAGACATAAAATTTACATTATAGTTATAATTCTTTACATCCAGTTTCATAACCCAGTTTTTTAAACTAGTATCATCTTTTACTGTTGATAAATATGCATGTACATCATCATTTTAAAAACCTCATAGTATTTCATTTCATATGTTTACTACAATTGATTTAACCTTTTCCTTATTGGTGTATTATTTCTAGTTTTGTATTTTATAAAGAATAACAGAATAAGTATCCTTGTAAATATGCCTTTACATATTATTTGACAAATTGTTTCCTTGAGATATATTCTAAAAATGAAATTGTTAAATAAAATATAACATTAAACATTTTAAGAAAGTTGCTTCCTTCCCTTCAGAGGGTTACTAATTTCTCTCCACCCCATCTGCATATGAGAGTCTTAAGTTTCTTACTATTTCATCATCATTGAGTAGCATAAACACTTCACATCTCTTTCAATCCTAAAGATACCAAGAAATGATTTGTTGTAATTTTTGTTTGAATCTCTTTGATTAATAATGAGGTTAAACATTTTCTCACTATCGACATTTCTGTTTCTTTCTGGGGAAATTACCTGTTCATATTCATTGTTCCTCCTCCTCCTCCTCTTCCTCCTCCTCCTCTTCCTCCTCCTTGGATTGAACCCAGGGGTGCTTAACCATTGAGCCACATCCTAAGTCCTTTTTAATGTTTTATTTAGAGACAGGGTCTCACTGAGTTGCGTAGGGCCTTGCTAAATTGCTGAGACTGGCCTTCAACTCATGATCCTTCTGCCTTTCCCAATTTGGGATTATAGGCATGTGCCACCATGCCTGGCTCGTTGCTCCTTTTTCTGTTAGGCTTTTAGCCCCTTGAAGAGCAGTCCACATATTCTGTGGCTTCAGCTCTCGCCTGTAAGGAAGTGACTCCTAGGTTGAATTTCTTGCACTGGTCACTGTCTGGTTTTCTGGTCCCATATTTTCAACTGTCTCCTAGAGATTTTCCCTGCATTCTCTTATTTGGCACGTATAAAGTTTTTCACCTTCTAGGTGCTTCCTCATCTAGTGTTGGTGTTGTCAAAAGTCTCTGTCATTTTGACATAGTACTTGCTATAGTTTGATCTTAAGTGGCTCTCAGGGGCCCATGTATTAAAGGCTTAATTGACAGTGTGGTGTCATTGGGAGGTGGTGATGGAATCCTCAGGAACGAGGGCCTAGTGGGGGATCTTCAGGTCATGGGGGTGTGCCCCTGAAGGGGATTGTGTAGCCCTGGTCTTTTCCTCTCTGTCTTTCCTGGCCATGAGGTGAACAGGCTTCTTCACCACAGCCCACCATGATGTGCTGCCTCACCACAGGCCCAACAGTAAACTGGCAACAGACCCTGGACTGACAATTCCAAACTGTGGGCCAAAATAAACCTTTGTCATCTCAAGTATTTTGTTACGCATGGAAAGCTAACTAACCTCATACTCCTAAGAGACCTTTAGTTTCTTTCCTTTACAGACCCACAGTAACTCAGCTCTTAAGGGATATTGGTGTTTTCTCTCACAGGATGGCTTTAATCCATCCTTTTCCACTCCATTCTCCCAAATCAGTGCCTTTAGAGTACTCCAGGCTCCTAGTTGACAATGTGGGGACCTGCTCAGGACCTGAGTTGGCATGAAAATTATTTACCTTCTAAGTGTTTGACACTTAGGATTCTAAAGGTACAGAAAGAAGCCTTCTCTAAGTTTCTCTTCTGACTAAAACCAGTATGGAAAGGAAGTGTCCATAAATTTCTTGTGTAGGGTGGCATTTACTTCCAGGAAGGAGACTAAGATTAAATCTACCATTTATATCCCAGCTTCCTGGGAGGCTGAGGTAGGAGTATTCCAAGATCAAAGCCTGCCTCAACAATTTAGCGAGACCCCCTCAAAATGAAAAATAAAATAAAAGGACTGGAGATGTAAGCGCAGTGGTAGAGCTCTTGCCGGGCATGTGCAAGGCCTTGGGTTTATTGCCTAGCACTGAAAATGAAAACAGAGACAACAACAAAAACTAAACCTACTTAAATCCCTGGCAAGTTTAATGGCATTGAAATACTTACATGAAGGAACATTCTGACAAACTTTTTCTAATCTCCTATCTTACAAACTTTTTAAATCTCCCAGTCTTTCCTTAAAGAAACCAATTGTTCCAACTTATAAAGGCCCTTTCTTCCCCGCCTTTCTCCTACTAACTCAGGCCTATAAGCCTCTAACTTTAACCATTTATCAAGCTACTTGTTTTGTAAGCACCCATATGCATATGAATAAAGTTTTTAATTAATTTGTCTTTTGTCAGTTTAATTTGCAAGCCCCAAATCCTGAACATAAGAGGTGTATCATCCTTAAAGGAAAGGGGACATTAAAACCCCATGTTCCTGAATGCCCACTCTGTGTTCCCCAAAACCTAGCTAGTTAAGGAAACAATGAGAGCAAGCTGAGCTGGAAAGTCCAGATACATATTATCTTGAAGGACATTGGCTCTCTTTTATGCACACTGGGAATGAGGGTAAGTAGCATCATCTGCAGGAATTTACTTTTTTGCAAGTACTGGACAGTTGGTCCTTGGATGCTGATCATAGGAGCACACTAAGCGTGCTAAAGCTGATATTGTCACTGCTTCTGTGGTCCAACTTCTCTAGAACCCCTCTCTCAGTAGTGACTGGGGTGGAACAGAGTAGCACTGTGGAAGAAATACGTGTCACTCTTCCAGTGGGCCACCACTGGACAAAACTCAGTGAGGATGAGGGGACCCTGGTTAGCAAAGCACTGTGAGAGATGGAGGTGCTATCTCTTGGGCCTGTCACCATGGAATTCTTCTTGGAGCCATCACTGATCTCTTGTAAGCTTTCCCCACTTCACCCCATGTCTTGCAAGCTACTCCTAGGCACTTTATTTGGCCTCTCTGCAACTTACCCACTGTCCTGGCACAACTGGGCTGTGGATGTGACAAGAGGGTAGAGGAAAAAAATTTTCTTTACCAGTTGCTACCTCATCTGCAAGTTTCCTGCTTATCCCCCAAGTTCACCCAGGGTCCCACTGCCTAGAAAGTCTTTCAGATTCTCATCTGTGATTATATTTCCTCTATTCCAAAGCCTCTAATAGATCTTGGTTCCCATGGAAAGAAGCAAGTCCCTCAGCTTGGCACCCAAAGCCCAACAGTCACAGCCATAATGTCCCTAGCATTACATTCCAGCAACTGAACTTATTTCTTCTTCTTCTTCTTCTTCTTCTTCTTCTTCTTCTTCTTCTTCTTCTTCTTCTTCTTCTTCTTCTTCTTCTTCTTCTTCTTCTTCTCCTCCTCCTCCTCCTCCTCCTCCTCCTCCTCCTCCTCCTCCTCCTCCTTCTTCTTCTTCTTCTTCTTCTTCTTCTCTTTCTCCTTCTCCTTCTCCTTCTCCTTCTCCTTCTCCTTCTTCTCCTTCTCCTTCTTCTCCTTCTTCTTATTCTTCTCCTTCTCCCTCTCCTTCTCCCTCTCCTTCTCCTTCTCCTTCTCCTTCTCCTTCTCCTTCTCCTTCTCCTTCTCCTCCTCCTCCTCCTCCTCCTCCTTCTCCTCCTCCTCCTCCTCCTCCTTCTTCTCCTTTTCATTTATAGAACATACATTTTCCGTTTTACCTTTGCACATTTGAACATGTTTTCACTCTTCCTGAGAGATCCACCTTCTCATTTCCAGTGTTTTGAAATCTTGGAATCATATGTCAAATTCTAACTTGGCTGGTTATCAGTTATGGGACCTTGAAAACTCACTTAACCTCTCTGAACCTTGGATTCCTCATTTGTTAATGGAAATAATATTGCCAGATTACAAGATTATTTATAAAGGCAACTAGCATAGTATATGTGTCATAAGTACTCATTAAATTGTAGTTGCTGCTAGGTAATCTTTGCTTTGCTCTACCTATTTTTTTTCACACATTAGGCATTTACTTTATATTTTCCTTTGCTACATTATATTTCAAAATGTTCTATTTTTACAAATCTACACTGAAAGTTTTTATTTTCTTTTTGGGTTGAGCATCAAGAATTGTATTTCTTTATCCATTCAGTGAATATTTATTAGATATTTTGTATCTCATAGTAGGATGGAGGCTGATAATATAAGAATGATAAAGATTCAGCCCCTGTCATTGAAAAGCTTGCATATTATCTAATTTTCATCGAATGCTAGCTGGACTACTGTTGAAAGCCCAGAGGAGGGACACCTGACTCCTACCGCATTGAGAATGGTAGGTACCCTGAGGAAGAACACACAATGGAGATCTGAAGTCAGGTGGGGATTAGACAGGCAGGAAGAGGCAGTTCTGCAGGATGAGGGAGGAAATGCCTGGCAGGGAAGCAGAGCTTGGACTTTTCTGAATGGCAAGAATGAAATGACTGTGATCTTAGTTTTCGAAGAGAATTAGCAGGAGATAAAACTAGGAAGGTAAGCCACAGAGAAATCACCAAGGGGTTCCCAATTCTTTTTTTTATGCTTGGATTTGGGACCCCCAAAAGACCACCAGTGACCAAGATTGATGTAAGCAGCAAAGTTTATTACAGCTAGCTCGGTCTTGCGTGCCCACACAGCAACTGGTGACACTGAGAGGCCCCAAGCCCAGGGTTTGCAGCAGTTTTGTACACTCCTTGGGGAAGGCAGGGACTTTACATACATCATAGCATCTCTTAGCAAATCATCACACACCGAGGGAAAAATCATAAAACAACTCTAAAACATGATTAGCACATTCACTGTCGGGAACAAATTGGGTAAGGGTGATTGGCTAGTACAAGAGGGGGGTTCCTTTGAACTGATTGGTTTAAGCCATGAGGAGAGTACATGCTGAACTACGTGGTTTCCCAACATGTTATCCTCTACCATAAACTATTGGGAGGGTCATCTGGCATTCCAGGTATTTTCCTGTCTCATGCTGATTGGTGGCTGCTAGGGGGTTGCCATGGGTCCTCACCTAGCCTGACTGAGTCAGGGACACCTGGATCTGCAGGTCTCTCCTGTTACTTGTAGATAAACAACTCAGCAGGGTGGGTATATGCCTAGGAGTGCTCTGTGGGTCTTTCCAAGCACAAGGGTCACAGCCCCTTCCTTGGACAGACTTTGCTCTGAGGTAGAGGCTGGTTTCTCACTTTCTGCTGTTAATAGATGTGCCAGGAAGAGTGTCTTTATCTGGAAGATTCAGTAAGTGTTCTTGGAGTCTTTATAAATAGTGGATGCATGTGGTTGAGTCTCGGTGTTTTCCAGTCGGGGAAGTTCATTTTGGTATGAAAACAAACTATCAAAATAGCTGGACTGCTTTACCTGTATTCCTTAGAAACCAGGAAGGAGAGCCATATATCTAATCCAGGCCACATTTATTAATTAAACAAAACAAAACAAACAAACAAACAAACAAACAAACAAACAAAAAAGACTTTTCTGCTCCTACCCACTTCCATATCTTTCCATTGATATCTCTTTGGTAAGCCCTAAAAGTGAAGCCAAAACAAAAAATGTTTAGTCTGCCTACCTCGACCCTCTATTTTTACATTCCTGTAGCAGTTTTTCTATTCTCTCCTCTTTAACTCTTTTCCTCTTTATTTTCCCCAAAGACCTGAGGAACTGATTGGGAGAAACTGAGCTCTTCTCAGGTGTCCACATGTTGATCATGACAGTCCAAGTCCACGCAAGGAACAAGGGATGCGTCAGGCGGAAAATCCAGGGTCACTACTGCCAGCCCTGACGCCCTTTGTGCAGTGAGTTGGGTGCAGCCGGGAAACACAGGCTGACATCTGCGAAAGGAACTTGTTCCTTCAGAGTTCTGTCTCCCACCCCACCCTCTTCCATTCTTTCTCCAAACCTTGAATCATAAACTTCTGGAAAGCACTGTGAATAATTTATGTCCTTTTATTACTCATTGCTTAACTCCCTTTGGGGGAAATGAAGAGAAACATTTGTCTTTTGCTGCTTACTCTCCCATGGACTGAGACCACATCAGCTTCAGGCAAGAACAAAGATTTATGACCACGGGAGCTGTCGTTGTGGAACAGTTGATTGACCCACAGTTTTGATTAACCAAAAAAAAAATATTTTTTTTTTTTTTTTTTAAATCATGAGCCGTGCTAATGACACTGGAGTAGAAATTCAACAATCACCAACTTCAACGGCAAACCTGCTTGTTGCCATCTTTCTTGTCAATGCTCAATGGTGAATATTTTCTTGCCTGCCTACTTAATGGATTTCCTGTGGAGTCTTATTCAGAATTTGTAAGTTCACATACAGAGTTATGACACTCAGAGTGCATGGTGGTGCCCTGCTGCTGGAGATGAGGGAGTGTAGCTATGTTCAGGTCTTTTTCGGTTCGGCCTTCTAAATGTCTTTGCTTTACAGAAACAGAAACTGCATTTGATTCTAGTCTTGGGCCATTGAGATGATTCTAACATATGGTGTTGGTTCTACAGCAAATACTGTCAGAATATGTTAACTTTACTCCACCATCTCTAGCACCATACCATCCAAATTGCCCTCCCCTCCTAGACATTTGAAAGAAATACAGGCTACTAGACTTCCTGACCTACTTGGATCGGCTCTGTATCCCCTCTCCTCCTGACAACCCAAGTCTTACTTTTTCAAACCATAAATCTGGTCATAGGAGCTATTGTCATGATACCTGCTTAGCAATAATCTCTAAATGGCTTTCTGCTGCTCAGAATCCTTGAAATGTCCATAAGGTCTTTACTAATCCATCATCTCTCTGTTTCTTGCAGACTTCACCCCCATCACAGTGGCCTTTATTCAGTCCCTGCTCAGTCACTGGTCACTGCTCAGCTCCACAGGACCTTTGCACGTGTGGTGCCCACAACGCAGGATGTGTCCCCTGGCTTTCAACCTCAGCTCAAGTGCTAATTCTTCTAAGACATTTTCTGCCCCTCCACTCCCATTCTCTATTCCTAGCTATTTCTTTGTTATAGATCCTCCTGATACTTTCTTTATTCCACCTTTCAGAGGGCTTGTTTTATATTGATCAGATCTTTTGATTAATATCTGCCTCCCCTCTGGACTCCCTGACGATGAGGCCTGTCTTTGTTTTGACTCACCTGCTACCTCCAGCAGTAACATAGTGCCTGGTGCCTAGGAAGTGCTCAGTAACTATATATGACATAATCAGGTGAATTAATAAAATTCAACATAAGTTTGATTAGAAAATGGACCTTTCCTTCTCATTGATGGATTTATCTAGGTGATAAGAAATCCAAATAAATCTCTATTAGAGAATAAAAATGTTTTCACATGCAAGAAGACTAAAAGTGTCCCATAATCAGCCAACTATTCGCATTTCATTCTGTATTGGGTTGGACAGATCTTCATGAGTATCTGTTTAAAATGGGGGGACCCCACTGAGGACGATGGTTTGAGCTTGAATGTGGTATCTCTGGGACTGCTGCCAAATGATCACTTGCTCTCCTGTCCCCCCCCCCCCCCCGCCTTTTTATTTGAGGAATTCGTCAGGAATCCCCTATTAGAATGAAGTCGTAAACACTTATTAGTAAGTTGTGTACAAATGAGCTCCCCCCACTTAGCTCTATCTGCCTAGGAAACACGAGATGCCTCATTTGGGAGAAGGGCTGCAATTCTTGGGCATCGAGTAATTTCTTTTTCCTGAACATTGCTCCCTATTTGCAAAGAGAGAAGTAAACAGTTTGAACAGGAAAAATGCATGTTTTGGGTCTGCAGCCTGCTAGGGAAGCCAAGGGAAGGGGCTTTATGAGGCATTGAAATAGTAGCCTTCCTGGTCTCTGCTCAGAACATCTGTCTGTGTCTCTGGGCAAATTTAGTTTAAGGCCAAAACAAATAGCTCCCTTTCCTTGGGTTCTGACCCCACGGCGAAAAAGGGGAACTAAGCTGGTCCAACTGCCACTGCTGGGAAAGTCATTGTTCTCGCCAACCTTCTGGGAGACCCAAATAATTAGCTGTGCAAAGAGCACATTGGAATCAGAATTCCCCTCCAGGGTTTTCTGTGTCCAGCCAAACAAAGCGAGCTGAGCTGAGAGACAAATAAACCCTGTAGAAAAGAGCGAGAGCCAAGCCTCCTTCCTCCTGCCTGCTTCAGTCCTGGTCTTGGGGACCCATGTCCCCTGGACCCTTCATCAGCCGGAGGGAGTTCTTTCTTAATTAGAGAAGCCTAAGCTGTGAGCCATGCTCAGGCAGAAGACAGGTGCTATGCTTTGGGACCTGGCAGGTTTGGCATGTAGAGGGACATGTCTCTTCCTCCCAGAGTTTTATATGTTTTCAGAGAGAAGCTAGAAATCTGGGATTTTTGATGATGAGTTCTGTTGAAGCGTAACATTGGAGAAGCACGCTGAGGCACACATATAAAGCAGGGTTTATTTAAAAAGGGGTAACATAGACTTCTCTCTGGTGACAGAAAGGGACTATAGCTGGGATCCTGGTATCCCCAGAAGTGAGGGTGTTCTTCCTGTTTGTATGTCCTTGGCTTCCTTTGTTCTCCACTCTCTTCTCCTTCTCTCTCTCTTTCCCAGTATGCTAGTTAGGATGGCCAAAAGGTGAGGAGCAGATGGATGGGGGAAAGGCCAGGTGGAGCAGCCCAGGAAACATTAACAACTTTTATAACTCCCTGTAGGGAGGGGCAAGTCCTGGGACAGGTTACCTTAGCAACAGGTTGGAGGGTGGGGGGCAGGTTATCTTGATAAGGGTGGAGGAAGGGTTCTGAAGGAATTAACATTTCAGTCTCTCAGGGGACAGTCTCCAACTTGCTGATTCAAATTGGCCTCCTTGATCAGACCCGACTCATTTTACCTACCTATACTGACTGCCTGCCTAATTCTGGCTTCATTGCTATCAGTAATAAAATACAACAATTGCAACAGTATTGTAACCACACAAAAGGCTGCTCTGCTCCCTGTGTGACAGCAGCCAATCACTCAGTCAAGAGGCAAGGTGGTGGCAGAGAAAGAACTTTATTATGATAAACTACCTGATCAAAAGATAGCAGGGATTTTCCATCCTGCCAGAAGGCTGGGTTAAAAGCGGATTATATAAGAAAGGGATGATCTGACTGGTGGGCGCTTTCTAACAGGTGGAGGTTTTTGGCCAAATAACACACATGTGATCCTAATTGCCTAGTTACTGGATGCTTTTCAGTTCTGCAGATCTCAAGAACAAAGATCATTATTTCCTTGGGCTATTCTTGTCACTGATTAGTTGCCCCTGTGCAGTTCCTGATACTCTACTCAATGGGCAGGCTGGAGAGTGTGGCCTCTTGCTGATCAAACTTGAGGCAATGAAAGTAAACACTTCACCTGATTCTTGTGGAAGATGAGGCAGGTTACATAGGGAATTAGGCATGAGATCTGGCTTCAATATTGTTTTTCACTACCAACTAGTTTTTATTAAGCCCCGATCTGCACCCTCATCTTAGACACTGTGCATTTTCTATTATTCCCATTTTGGTAACGGAAAAGGAAACCCAGAGCTGAAACAGGATTCCCAAGCCTGTTGCCCAGCTGATGAGTGGGTTCTGATTGAGGCTTCACTGCCTCCAGAGCTGGTGTCTGTAATCCCACTGCAGCAGTGCCTAGCACCCTGCTCTGCTGACTCTGGCCAAAGGGAGCAGGATGAGACTTCCAAGAATTAGCCCTTCCAAAAAGGAGACACTGTGGCATACTGTCTGCTTCCAAGCTGAGTGTCCTGGGCAGTGTCTGCACAGCATCTGAAAGCATTTCCTAGTTTTCCTTCTACGAGAGACTCTGATGAATTGGAATTGTCATGGTGTCCTATGGCTTAGTAGCCTTACATGACACAAACCAGTCAGTATTTGAGCATTCTGCTAGGAGTCAGGGCTCTGTGCTGAGGTTCACAAAGTCTTTGTTTGGTTTCCTTTAACTAAAGGGGAAAGTGGTGACTCAGTGTCAGCTTAGGACACAATTAAATCCAGGGCTCCTAAAAGCAGAACACGGTGTTACAGCCTGCTGTTCCTGAACGCATTTTTTTTTCTTTTGGTGCAAATACTTTATTACAGGTATTGAAGTGTTAAAAGCATTATTCTAGGAGGGACATAAAAGCCTAACTAATTTTACAAAGTGGGGTAGCTCTGTACAATAGCCACCATTTGATGGACTTACATATGTTAATGCTTTCAGCTACTGGGGGATCCTTTTAATCAGAAAGGGACAATGGGAATAAAGAGTATAGGCCTTCAGAAAAACCGAATTACATGCTCATACCCTGCTTTCTATGGGGGCTACTTCTCAGTGTCCCTTTTGATTTTTCCAAGCTATCATCCTGGTTTGAAACCCATTTGCTCTTTGACTAAATTGTTCTCTGATGGAAGGTTTTATAAGCTAGACCATTGGTTTTACCAAGTAGAGAGCAGCTGTTTAAAAGAAATTCTTTGTAATTGTCATCATAGTTCCACTGACTGAGACATCATTTAAGGATTTTGCATTCATTACCTCATTTGTTCCTTCCCAAGACCTTGTGAGACAGTTCTGCTTTCTCCCAACTTTACAAAAGAGAAAATAGGCACAGAGAGACCAAGTGACTTGCTTGAAGTCACCCAGCTCATCAGCAGCAGCACCTGACTGAGTCCACTCATGTATCACATTATCCTAGAAACTTCTTAACAGCAAGTGTAGTTTCTGGGGTCAAAGACTCCTAACCTGCTGTCTCAACTGGAGGGGAGTCTGGGAATTTATTTTTCAAGTCCCCTGATCACTGTGATGTATAGTCAGACTTGGAAAACATTACAGCAATCCTTTGAAGCAAATCAAAGTACAGATTCAGTTTGGATATTTCAGTGTCTTTTTTTGTGTTTGTTTCAACACAGCCATCTCCATTTCTGCCTTGGGGGCAACAGAAAGGGCTTTTCAAAGGAGACAGTATTTTGCTTGTCCTACAGAATGGATGAGAAGGGGGAAAGGAAAGGGCATTCCAGGCTAAGTGACCACAGGCAAAAGTCAGAGCTGTGAGCTGAAGTGCCTGGGGAACGTTGCAAGGTCAATATGTCCAGACAGATGGTGACAGATGTACCATGCCTGATAGCAGCTGAATGCAAGAGAGGACCGTCTTGGGGTGTCCCACTGGCAATACGGCAGAACTGGCTTCAGCGGGGGCGCTCAGAATGCCTCTCTCTTGCTGTGGTCAGTTTCCTTGACAGTCTGCTTCGGGGCATGCTTAGCTGTGTGCTTCTGCCTGACCACTCGCTAGAAGATGATCAGGCAAAGTGCTGACAGCTCAGACAGGGTTCCTGTCTACAAACTCCTTAGACTCATTGCGATGGGGTCAGATCTACTGTCGTTTCTGACAGTGGATGAGAAATAACTCGGCACAACACAGTAGGTGCTGCAGTGGAGGCCTGAGGTGAAATTAGCAACTCCTGAGCTGTTTTGAGGTGCTGACTATAAATCAGAAGGTTTCTGCCCCCTCCTGCAAAAGCAGGTCGATTCTTGACCAAGGATATTTGTTCACATTTCTATGGAAAAGTGAGTGTCTTTGATAGTTTGGCTCCCAGCAAATTGTCTTTTCTTTCTAGTCCAGTCTACCAAAATATAAATGTCCCAGGACTTCCTTGTGGAATAATATGGAGAAGGTGCATTAGTCTGTACTTATGGGCACGTTCCATAGCCAAGAGCCATTTGCCTAAGGGGGGTAGGAGCAACTTAGACTTTACTGCTAGGAGTTGGTGGATGGATACTAACTCACCAACCTCATTATTTCTGTTCAGTTTCCGGGGTGCTAAGGGTTTGAGTTCCATTTATAGAAGCTTGTCCTCCTTTCCTCAGAAGGTACTTTTCTGGACAAGGACTGGTTTAGAAGAGCATTTGGTGGGTGGGGAGGACGAGTGGGACGTCAGTGTGGGAGGTAAAAGAAATTCTGGAGATGGGTGGTGACAGTGGTCGTGGACAATGCAAGTGTCTTTGATGCTACTGAACTTTATGCTTAAAATGGTTAAAATGGTCCATTTTATGTTATATGTTTTGCCACAATTAAAAAAATATTACATTCAGGCCATAATAAAATCGAGGCAGCAGTATCAGTGATTATAACTATTGTTTTCATAATTGTGCTTTGTGGCAGGCATCGAGCTAAGCATTTTACCTGATTATCTCTTGCAGCCCTCTTAACAAATCTGTAGGGGGGAAGTGGGAGGTGCAATGGTTGTCTCCTTTTCATGGAAAAGGACTAGCTGATTGGAGGGATTGGCAAAGGTCGCACAATAAGCAAGTGGCAGAATCCAGACTTAAACCCGGGGAGTCCCATCCCAGAGCTCTCTGCTTTGGCTTGTGTTTCTAGACTAAACCCCTTCACCAGGTCCTCTTTTCACTGTTCACCTCCCACCCAGCAACAAACAACTGGGGAAAACAACTAAAATGAATACGAATGATTCAAAACTTACTCTGATGTTAGCAATTTGACACATGTAGTCATCTTTTAACAGCAAAGAAGTACGTTCTGACTCTTGCCTGCCTTTATAGCTCTCAGGTTCAGTAAACACAGAAAGATATTCTGCCATATATTGGAAAGATGGTGATCTGAATATTCCCCCTTTTTTGGGTTGTAGTTGGTTTCTACTTAGACTGTGAGCACCTCAGGGACAGGGACAATGTCTTTCATTTATCTTTCTACTTGGAAGATAATAGGTGCTTACTAAAATATTTGTCAATATAAAATCATAGTGATGTTGAAGGTATCTTTTAAATTTGCCTAATAATTAGGATCACTGTATGGTTATGTACTCCTATCAATATAGCTTCTAGAATCTAACTTCGGGAAAATGTATCAGAGATTCTCAATTGAGAGTAATTTAGCCCACCTGCCATCCCCTGAGACATTTGGTAATGTCTGAAGAGTGTTTTGGTTGTCATAACTGGGGGGATAGGGGAGGTGTTCCCCTCCTATCTAGGATAGAGACCAGGGATACTGGAAATATGTGACAGCACATAAGACAGTCCCCACAGCTATCCCACCTCAACTTTCCATGGTGCTGAGGGTGGGAAATCCTGCCTTGCTGTTTTTATTTGCTCCTTCATGTGGTCACCATGTGTTCATCATCTGCTGCCACTCTCTGCCTGAGAGCTTTACAAGATTGTTTGTCCAGGATCACACAGCTGGAAGGAACAGATCTCAGACTTGAACCAACGTCCCAGGAAGAGCTCTTTTTCAAATACATCAAGATGACCTCTTACAGTCTATTACTGATTCAAACGCCACCTTTATGGTCACGCTGGAGCAGGTCCTGCTGACACTGATAGGACTCTGAGGCCATGCTCGGTGCCTGGAGCTGATGGAAATGGCAGTGAGCTGAAACAGCTTGTCCAGGCGCTGAAGTCCCCAGGCCTGGGCTCCCTGGGCTCTGTCTGATTGAGGCCAGGCCCATTTCCTGGGCTTCCTGTGCATGCTACAGTCTACGGCTGGGCCGGTCACTCCTCACTGAACTGTGACACTATCTTCAGCATCCTTGTTTTCACAGGGTCCTATAAGCCATATTGTGAACTTTGTTGAAAGAATTATCATGTTCACACAGCTCTGTATTTGCAGAAGGCTTAGGACTCTGTTCAGATTTGAGCATGGGCCATCTTTAATGCAATTTGCTTTTCCACACACATCCTACTTTCTCCTTCCTTTTCTCTCCCAGTTTGATTTCTTGCTGCCCAACTCATTCTGCAGGGTCCCTCTGGCTGAGCATAACAGGTGCTCAATAATCCTCAGGATGGTCGAGTTGATGGATTTTAATCAGGTGAGTGCAGTTTAATGCAAATGCTTCTTTAGCCGAGGCTCATAAACTGGGCTGCTCAATATTATAGTCCCAAATATTAGTTCAATGCTTATGGCTTGTATAAATGACTTTCCTTTGGGGTTAGGTTAGGAGAAAATCAATAAAAACCAGCTGGAATTGCAGAAAGGAACTGTGTACTTACACTCCATCGTGATGTAACTCTGCTCCCAGCCAGCCCTACCTTACACTGATCTTTTTTTTTTTTTTTTTAATCCAGCTTTTTCTTTTTCTTTTCTTTCTTTTTCTTTTTCTTTTTTTTTTTTTTTTTTTTGGTCACATTTAAGGCTTCACAGAGATAGGAAGCCACCCTGGCTCCTCCATCTATTAAATGGGAGATGCATATGAACAAATAGAAGAATTGCACCATATAATACAGCTGAAATACAATGTTATCAACATTCTGCTCTGAGCATTTCTCAGGATGGTTTATGTCCCAGCAGTTAATCGTTTGCTATTGTTGGTGTACCAACACAATGCTATTAGCAACATAGCATTCTCAGGCTTTCTGTTTAGATTGTCTTCATGTAGGCCAGCCAGAATTTAGATATTTGTAAACGGAATTTCAACAGTGGCCTTTCTTCACAATATGAAATTCAGATAAGTGTAACCGGTCATGGCCCAACTCTTGTTTATTAATTAAGGCTTTATAATGTGGCACCACTTTTGGAAGCTGTGGCTTATGCAAAGAGGAATACTAATTATATTCTGCATTTTCTGTAATAATGGGGCAGTGTTTGGGACAATGCCGTTTCTCCCAGACAATGTGTCCAGCTTATAATGTAGTTTATTAACAAGGAGGCTCTGAATGTTTAATGGGAGACTGATACAGCTGTGAGAGGGTGGAATAAATAATATTCCTGGCCTGTCTGGGGCAGTGGCCATATGTTGCATGTTGTTAACCTCAAGAGGTCTCCAAATAGCTTTTGTGTGTGCCTACTGTATATTGGTTGACCATTTCTTCTTACAAAGGAAGCCAGGAGACCTGAGAAAACTTATTTTATAATTTTGTTTTCCTGTTCACTGAAAGCTTGCTAAGGCTTTAAAAACAAGAGGTTTTGCATTTGTTTGAATCTTATGTCCTTGGACTTTTTCAAAAAGGGCCCTTTTTGTAATACCATCATGTTGTATGGCTTCCAATGGCCATCTGGGAGAATAGAATAGGCTACCTTTCTTTCAGTGAAATGTTTTTATTGAGATAGAATTTGCATGTTGTAAGGATGACCCTGCTCATGTGTACAGTTCCATGGGTTTTGTATCTTCACAAAGTTGTACAATTGTCACCACTTCCTAATACCAAAACATTGTCATCACACCAAGAAGAAACCTGTACATATTCGCAGTCATTCTGCATCCTTCCCTCCTAACTTCTAGTCACCGCCATTCTACTTTCTGTCTGTAGGTATCTATGTGTTCTGGACATTTCCTGTAAGTGAAATCATTCAATATGGCTTCCTTTGTGTCTGGCTTCTTTCACTTAGCATAATGTTTTCAAGGAACACCCCTGTTGTACCACAAAGTCTGAGCACTTGTATTTCATTGTATATATATATATATACCCAGCTTTCTCTCTGACTAGAAGACATGACAAGTACATTTAGAGGAGGAAAAATTTCTTTAAGGACTCACAGTTTCAGAGGTATTGGTCCATAGACAGTTGGCTCCATTCCTTGGGGCTCAAGGTGAGGTAGAATATCATGGCAGAACAGTGTGGCAAAGGAAAGCAGCTCACATTATGAGGAAGAAAAGAGAGACTCCACTTGCCAGATACCAAATATATACCCCAAAGACATGCCCCCAGTGACCCACCTCCTCTAGCCACAACCCACCTGCCTCCAGTCACCACTCAGTTAATTCCATCACAGGGATTCATTCACTGATTGAGTTAAGGCTCTCATAACCCAATCATTTGTCCTCTAAATCTTCTTGCATTATCTAACACTTTTGGGGGCTATATCACATCCAAATCATTACATGTCATATTCTTATCCATTCGTCAGCAGGGGGAAATGTAGTATTTTTTCCCCCACTTTTTGGACATTATATATAGTGCTTCTATGAACATTTCTTGTTTTTGTTTTATTTTGTTTTTTGCACATACCTAGATATTTTTTTCCTCTGGGGTATATACTGGAGAATGGCTACATTATGTGGTAACTCTGTTTAACCCCCTTAGAGGAACTCCAGACTGTTTTCCAATGCACCATTTTACAACCCCATCTGCAGGGTAAGAGGTTTCAAATTTCTCTGCGTCCTTGGAAATACTCATCAATGTTTGTCTTTTTTATTATAGCCATCCTAGTATATAGGAAGTAAAATCACATTGTAGAGTTGACTTGTATTTCCCTATTGATCCATGATGTAAAAATATTTTCATGTGGGTTACCATTTTTAACCCTATTTTCTCAATGAGAAAACAAATGAACAGAGAGGTCTTGCTAGGGTCACCTCATGAGGTAATAGCCCATCAGTACCAGAATTTAAGTTTTCTAACTCAGAGATGCAAACACTTACAGCTTCAACACTTAATAAGTGAAATAAGCTCTTTGCATATAGTGACTAGTCTTTTATTAGCAAGTGACAGAAACTCAGCTCTAACTATGACTTAATGAAAATAAGGGGTTCTGGCTTACCTGCCTAAAAAGTTAAAAGCTATTTACCTTCAGGAATGGCTAGACCCAGATCTCAAAGATGGCATGAGAAATCTCTTTCTCTCTTCCCAAAGTTGTTCCATAAGGTGAACATCATTCTTGGGCTAGGTCTGTGTTTTTGTGGTTAGGATGGCCACCAAAAGCTCAAAATTTATGTCTTACCATCTTACCAAGTCAGCAGTATTTTTTTTTTTTTTAAGTTTCTTCTCTTTCTCAAGAGTTCCTTCAATAGTTCTCAAAACTTACCATTGAGTAGTATTGGGCTGACTTGAATCAGCGATTGACTCCCTGAATCATTCATCTGATGAAATACAGTGACTAGTCACTGGACTATTCTTGGTGGTAGGGATCCATCTATACCTACTAGATTGAGAGTTGGGGGCGGTGTTCCCAGAGGTGATAAAAATGCTAGTAATAGCATAACAAGGAGCTCAGGCTGGGACACTAAAAACTCCTGGATGTCCACCGTGCTCAGGCCTTCCCTTCATGTTTAGTGCTTTATAGTTGTCTATTTGACTTAAGAGTCTCTGAAAAGAGATTCTTATAAGTGAATGATTAATCAACTTATAATCAACCACACTTTCTCTGGTATTGCAGGATCTTTTGTTTTAATAAATGCTTATAAGGTTGTTTGTTGTTAAAAGCAATTGGCTTTTCATCATGATACTGGTCATTTTGCATATGAGTTGTTCTAGATTATTTTGGCCCATTGGGAAATTAAATAGCTCCTGAATATAACTATAGCCATTTATTTGTTTATTTAAATTAGAAATTCCAGTGCACTCATTCCCTATTTGTATATTTCAGTATGTTTTATGAGGCTAAACAGAAGTAGCCTCATTATGTAATAAATCTTTTTTACATGATTAAAAAGTAATGGGTAAAGTAAACCTGATAGTCATTAAAGTATGAGTGTTTTTTTCTTCTTTAGCTCTTTCTTAACTATTCAACTTTAGAGACCTAACTTGCCTCTACTCATCTAGCCTCTAAAACATACAGAGGTTGAGAAGTTGTGGACATCATGTGTTATGTTCTTTGATTTTTGTAAATCAAAGAACAAAGAATTGTCTGTGTACCTTCTCCCTAAGGCAGAGTTTTCAGCTCATATGCTAACTCCTTTACCGAAATAGACAAGAAAGATTTTCTGAGGTTGCTTTCAGGTTCACCAGGTAAGAATGATGTAACCAATTCATATCTGTCCCAGGCCCAGGAGAAGAAAGCAATGGCACCCATATCATATATAGTCCATAACTACTTACATCTTGGATCCAAGTCTCCACACTTGGGGCATCCGTCTTGATGATTCAGACCAACAGATGCTCGTTCCTTCTTTCATTGCTCAGATAAATTGTTTTGTCTGTCTGAACAGCTACGTGTATTAATCCTCAAGATTGTCTTCACTAGGGAGACTTAACTTAGACATAATATTTTGATAGAAATGAACCAAGTACAGAGTAAAAACTTGTGGCCAGAAAGACTAGGCAAGTAGACTCTTTATTCACTTTTTTATATTTAATTAACTTTTAATTTTTTACATTTAATTCACTTTTTTTACATTTACATTTAATGCCTGTAGGATGTAGAACATTCTACTAAGCCCTCAGGAGTGTTGAGGGTGGTAGGAGACAGGGTCCTCAGCTTTAGAGATTTTTATAGGGTAGGTGAATTAAGGGAAGAAGATGAGGTGCTCACAAATGCAACACAAAGTGTACTTAGAAATGCTAAAGGAATAAAACAGTGTATGAGAAATGAGTCATCTGGGGAAAATTGTTTGGAGGAAGTATTTTCTCAAGCAATGTCTTAAAGGAAGTGACAGGCTTGGGTTGGTGGGAAGGATGGGTAGTTGGGGTAGGTGATAGTGGTGAAAAAGATTAAATGCTACTGGTTAAGGGATGACTTAAATCCAGAGGTCTTAACCTGTGTGCTTACAGGCAAGAAAACAAACAAACAAATAAAAAACACACATTAAAAAAAAAAAGTTGTCTGCTACACTAGGGCATAGAAATATATTGAGAAAACAGATTTCACACAAAAATTAGAAAATACTAGAAAGTCTGGAGATTTTACATAAAATGCAGGTTATCTTTTCTATAAAAACTGTATGATTTTACAACACTGTGTTTTAGTGCCAATTGCTACCATCTTCTGGCAGTTAGCCACAGTCAGCCTCTGCATGGAGCCTCCCAACCCTCAGGTCAAAGGCCACCTGCCACTGGCATTATTGAGACTGTTTTCATTTTACCTGTGTCTCCAGTAAAGCTTGAAGATCATATGTGTATATATATATATATATATATATATATATATATATATATATATATGATATATATAGAAGTTTCTTTTAAAAAAAAGGTTGAGGTTGGATGAGGAAGAGTATGCTTAATATGCCGTCCCTTGTACTGGTGTCTATTTTTCTTATATCTGAGCTGCTTTATTCAGTTACTTTTATTACTTCCCAGTGTGATAGGCATTTGAGTTTGTATTCCTTCTGGTACAGTAAAAAGTACTAGATGGAATCTATCAAAAAGAGTGTAAAGGAGTATAGAAAATTCCAAGCTGGCTGGAATAGAAACCATAGTTTTTATTGCATTATTTGGAAAGACTTGAGGGAAAGGCTGAAATGGTAAACTGAAGAACTTACTTTCAACCTGTCTGAAAGGGTGGATACAGAGGGTCAAAGGGATTTTTAACAGAAAGGTTAATGAGCACACAAAGAAAGGAATCAGTGTCGATTTGCCCAAGATAAGATAACCAGATTAATGTTGCTTTGACAGGGTTACCAGTATAAGAATAAAGTCAAGTTTGAGAAATAATGTATTTCAGCAATAGCAATGATTATGTTTCTCCAGGTATACTTGTGGTCAGGCCTGACAAATGTGGCATGATTGATAGCATAACCATGAATTTAGAGAAATTTATTAAGTTACATGCAGAATTTTAAAGGTTTCAACTCTTGTTATAAAGAACAAAATTGAGGTTTTCATGTCTATTTCCTCATGGACATAGTGTGCATCTTTTTATTATTGCTTCGTTAATCAAATGATTTGATCCAGCTTTCAGTTTATAAAATAACACCAGATAAAATGTTAGTAATAGGACAGTTGCTCTTTGGATGAGCTCTATTTTCTGGAATCACGTAAGTAAAGTTATCTTTGCTTTCCTGTAACAGGGCTCCTGCTTCATTCACAATTTATATAGATATAGTTTTCTGACCATACCAACTATACAACAGCATCAAGCCCAGTCACTGTCTGCCTTTATTGCTGTTGGCTGATTTAGTCTTATCATAATTATGTCTTTGGCATAGCTGTTCTGGCTTCTCTATCTCTTTCTTGTTTATCTCGGTTAAAATATATAAAAGTGTATTAACATTTCGATACACTGGATTCTCTGGAGGACTGAGTCTTATATTAAATTTTAGTTCCTAAATATAGGGAGAGAGTAGAGGGACTTGGAACATTTCTGATGCTGAGTTTTATTACACTGTGCGCTTTCCTTCAGCACTTTAAGAATCCATCGTTCTCAGGATGGGTAGAAGTGGAAGACTGAAAGGGAAATCATTTTCTGCATTCTCTATAATGGTTTTTATTTAAGAATGATAAAGCAATACTTGCTAAGCCTGCACCAGTTCTGCAACAGACAGTGCTGGAAATCTCAGGGGAGATTCAGTGATGTTTCTGTGTTGGGAGGAAATAAACTTCAAAATGTTGTTTGGTATATAAAGTTATTATAAGTATATTGAAGACAACTTTGCCAATGTGAAAAGACTCAACTTGGAGTTGGGCTATCTATGCTCAACCCCTATGCGTATAGTTGCTTGTCTTCTGAAACCAGGTAGGGGCATGATTAAAATGCACTCTGAACTCATGGTCTGACTTCATCCTGTAACTCTTCAATTAATATCCTAGCACCTTCTTTTCTTCTTATGTAAAATGTGAATAATGATAGTACTTACCTGTGTACCTTGGATTAAACAAATTAGTTGTCACTTCTCAGGTGCTTAGGGAGCTATATAACTTAAGACTAAATAAATGTCAGCTGTTATCATTATATTTATTATTTGTGACTCAGCCAGTACAGAGAAAGAAAATTAGACTTAAACTGGGGACCCTGGCCTCTCTACCATAAAGTTGTTGCAATTTGGTAAAGACAGGGCTTCTCTGTCTATATTCACTGAAAATTGACCAAACTTGCCTTACTAGGGACATTCCCAAATCAAGTTGTTCAATAATCTTAGTGTTTTCAAAGCCATTTGTCCTATAAACAAACAAAGCAAGGGTAGTTTTGAAAATTGATGCTGTCCACCATTATTGTTTAATGAATTCCTAATTCTCAGATTGGAAGTAATTGACTTCATATCTGGATTTCTAATCTGGTTCTAATTGACTTACTCCATCAATCACCTAGTCACTAATGCAATATTTGGAGTGTTGACAAAACCTATTCAGCCATCAGATCAATCTTGAGTGATATTTGAGTGATAAGATTTCTGGCCATTTGTTGAGTTAGAAGGGAGACCAACCCTTTGTTGTTGGGGTCTTGACCAGAACTGGGAATGTCATTTACTGGTGTTAGATGTTGACTTGTCTATTTCTGTATACTTTGAATATGTGTTTGGCTACTATTTGTTAGAAATTATAATTACTTTTTATAATGTTATTGTATTTCTTATACCTTTATTTATTTTTATATGGTACTGAGGATTGAACCCAGTGCCTCACACATGGTAGGCAAGAGCTTTACCACTGAGCTACAGCCATAGTCCTGTTAGAAATTATTACCCAATATTACTTGGCCTACACTTTCCAATGCCATTCCTTCCCTTAATTTGTTATCCTTTTTCCTGTCAGCTCTGTGATCTAAAGAAAATTACCTCAGCTAGCCTCAGTATTATCATCTGCAAAGTGGAAATACTGATTCTACCTATCCATGTTATTGATGGAAATATTAAATGAATTAAAGCATGTATACTGCTTATACATGAATTCATGTTAAACACAAGCAGAGTCCTGGCATATGTGAAGTATTAAATTGTTGTTAGCTACCATTAGCAGTAGTAGTAATACCAATGATGATAATAGTGGCAAAGTTTTCTGATATAGCAGAATAATAAGCATATTCCTAAAGTAGAAAAAAGACCCTCACACTATTGGCCATATATATAGATTTTATGTTCTGGTACCTGTTTACGGAATAGCCAAAAATTACATGAAACTATCTCTGGAGGTGATTCAAAAGATATCATAGGATCACTGGATATCTGTATACAAAATAATGAATTAATTTAATTAATTAGATTAAAGTAGAGCAAATATCTAAATGGAAAAGGTAAAATTATAAAACTCTTAGGTGAACATATATACTTAAATCTTTGTCAACTTATGTTAGACAATGTTTCCTTAGCTATAACACCAGAGTTCAACAATTTAAGGAAAAATAGGTAAGTTAAACATAAAAATTCAAACTTCTATGCTTCAAAGGACACCACTGAGAAATTAAAAATTAAAAAAAGCCCATGAAACAGGAGAATTTTCTTCAAATCATATATCTAATAAGGTACTTGTATCCAGAAATTGTAAAGCATTCTTATAACTCAATAATAGCCCAGTTAAGAGGGAGCAAATGATCTGAATAGAATTCATCCAGTGAAGATATGCAAATGGACATGGGAAGATGCTCAGCATCATTAGTCGGCAGAAAAGTGCAACTCAGAGCTACGTGATACTACTTCATACCAAGATGGCTACAAATAAAAAGACAGGTAATAGTAATTGTCGGCAAGAATGTGGCAAAATTAGAATTCTGAATCACAGTTCTTTGAAAAAGTTTAGAAATTTCTTAAAAAGTTGAGCATGAATATGACTCAGTAAATCTCTCCTAAGATATTGATCAAAGGGAAAAGTTAGTGTACATGCACACAAAAATTTGCAAAGTTTCAGTGTAGTGTTATTTATAGTAATCAAAATGTTGGCACAACACAAATTTCCATCTACTGATGAATGGCTAAATAAGTGTAGTGTATCCATACAATGGGATATTATTCAGCAATAAAAAAGAAGTGCAGTATTGATACATATTGCACCATGGATCAACCCTGAAAATATCATGCTAAGTGAAAGAAGCCAGTAACAGACCACATATTGTAGAATTCCATTTATATGAAATATCCAGAACAGGTAAATCCATGGAGATAGAAAACAGTTTAGTAGTTGACTAGGGCTGAGAGTTGGGAAAAATGGATAGTGATGGCTAATGACTATGGGGTTTCTTTATGGGGTGATGAAAATGTGTGTGGTCATAGTTGTGCAACTCTGTGAATATGCTAAAAACCTTGAATTATACACTTTAAATGAGTTCAGTGTATTTTATGTCAATTACATCTATTCAACTGCTATAAAGACAGAAAATGGAACGCCACAGGGCTTATTTTTGCAGAAGAAGCTTGAAATATACTAGAATAAATGCTTCCCTGGGTGCTACCATCTAAATTCTGGGAGGCCTGAAAGCTTCAACTTTTATCTAGAAATAGAGGCACACAATAAAATATTGTTGAATATCCCCAAGACCGCTGCAGGTTTACAGTTCTCTGAAGGACTAGAACTAGAAATTGTCATTCCCTGGTTATTGTTTACTATAGTAAGAGGATATAGAGTAAAATCATCAGTGGGAAATGTTCATGGGTAGAATCTGGAGGGGACCAGAAGTAAGTTTCCAAGAGTCCTCTCCCTGTGGAATCACACAGGGTATGTTAATTCTTCAAGCAAGAGCTGTGGTAAGTGTGAAGTGTTTTCTAACAGTGAAGACTTAGTGCCTAAGGTTTCTCTTGGGGTTGATCTGCCTAGCACATACCAAAGTTCCATGTTCTCAGAGGAAAGAACTAAAACACAGTATTTGTAGTGTTTGGGCACAGTGGCCACTCTTTCACTTAGGAAAAAAATTATATCCATATAGGGAATTGTTTATCAGCTCAAGATTCCCAGGATTAATACCAACCAGTGACCATCCTTGCATGTACATCTTCTAATGTAGGCCATTTTAAATCTGCTATGTTAATCCTTTTCTGCACAATGAATAGAAGGATGCCAGGTCCCAAATTTGTATGTGTAAAAGGTATTAGTTAGCTTTTTGTCACTGTGATCAAAATGCCTGACCAACTTAGAGCAATGTAGAGAAGTAAGTTTATTTGGACTCAGTTTCAGAGGTTCAGTCCATGGATGGCCCACTTCATTGATCTGGGCACAAGGTGAGGCAGGACATCATGGTGGAAGGATGTAGCCAAAGAGCTCTGCTCTGCTCATGGCAGCCAGGAAGCAAAGAAAAGGTGGGGCTGCAGAGGAAAAGAACCCTTTTAGGAGAACCCCACTAACCCACTTCTTCTAGCCATACCCTAACTAGTATGGATTGATTAGGTTAAAGCTCTTATAGTCCAATCATTTCACCTCTGAATATTCCTGCATTGACACAGGAGCTTTTGTGGGCCCACTCATATCCAAACCGTAGAACAGTGCTGCCTTGCACCCAGCTGGCAGCTCAATGCCTGCTCATTTCTCAGAAGGAAGAATAGTCTGGATTGGGTTTGCACCTTCAAATTTCCTTCTGCCCCTAGAAACAGGTGAATTAAGACATAAAGCAGATGTTCTCAGTAATAGCATTTTACCTCCGTCAAGGACATTTGGCTGCAGAGATACTTTTGATGCCATGGTAAGGTGATGGTGGTCTATAGGTTTAAAGGCCAGGGATACTGTTCAACATCCTGTGATGCATTGGACAAGCCTTGACAACAGGAAATTACCAAGGCCAAATGTTACTAGTGCAAAGGGTGAGGAATCCTGCTTTAGAGAACATTGATAGGTAGAGTGTAAGACAATTATTTGGTAGAGCTTTAAGATGGAGTAAGACATGTAAGGTCATAGGCAGTAACTACCCCAGCATTTATGCTGCCCCATACCCCACTCCTCTTTCTTACTTCTCGAAGTCTGTGACCTTAAGGTTATAAAGTCTATTCTGTGTCCACGTGGGACTGTAAAGGATGCTATGGGCAAAGGAAAGAAGACACCTCCTTCTTTGAGTATTTTTTCCCTAAGTTTAGGATTTCAGGCCCATTGGCTCAAATAGGCTGCCGATTCACTCACTCTGAAGGAATAAAGGGAGATGGAAATACTAGCCTTCATATTTGCACTGTGAATTTCTAATGGTTGAGAGTCATTCCTGACCATATCATCTCTGAGCCTCTCCTATTTACCACTGCTGTTTATAGCCTCATTTCCTTCCTTCTCTTTTCATAATATCTTTCAAAGTGGAAGCTAATGTGAATTTTGGTTCTCTCCAATTCCTAACTGGTATGTCTAATGCCATCAGATTGAATTAATTTGAACTATTAAGCATGAAGTACATATTATCATGGAGCTTATTCCAGATGTATTATTGTTAGTTTAATTGTTATGGCTAATCATTGATTGTGGTTTCTCTGGTTGCTTGAAATAATAATAATAATAATAATAATAATAATACTCTTTTTTATAGTGCCTTTCATTGGAGGATCTTGAAAAGCCTGCATCCTGGAATCACTTATTGTAAAATTGTCATTATCTTTGTATTCTCATTTGGCTGAAGTTTGGGGAGGATTATGCCAGTGTATGATTTTAACAGCCAAGAAAAATTTATATTCATGAATCATGCTAGTTTTTTATTTTTGCAATTTACCAGCATGGAGAAATAGGAGGAAGGGGAATTTAGCCCACTGAAATATTCTTTCCAGAGAGCAATCCTGTGCCTTTTATAATAATTCTGAGGCCTTTGTGTTGGCCTGGAATTGGCTTGATATGGTGGGTTTTAATTGTAACTGATGCTCATTTTCTATTCTGTCTTTTGAACCAAGGCATTTTGGTTCTTTCTCTCTGTGTGTATGTGTGTTTTAAGCCTTTAAAAGAGATAAAGGTTCTTTGGCTACTGCTCATTGTTAGATCACCTTTCAAAAAGTTTAAAATATGTGAGAAATATAGTGCAATATATCTGTACTTAAACATGTATTTACATATGCAGAAGGTTGGTCATTAGGAAGAAGAAGACTATTGAAGTATAGTTTGGTCTCTGGATTTTCAAATACTTTTGTAGAGAAGGAGACAGAAGGTAAGGGCAAGTGGCTCCCAGCTCACATATTTCTTGTTGCCCGGCTGAGCACTCGGGAGGTCTGACCTTTTTTTAGCAGTTGAAATTAATTGCTCACATAAAGAAGTTGCTTTAGCAAAATGATTATGACAGGTTTATAATGGAATCTTGATGAGTTTTGTTAAATCAACACTTAACCCTAAGGACTGGAGTCATCTTTAGACGTGTTACTCTACCTCTTTCCAGTGCTAGTTCAGGCAACTTGGATTTCCCCAGAAGGTCTGAGTCTGGATTGGGTGATAGGTGAAAAGTGTCCACCATCTGGCTACTGTCAAAAGGCCCAGGGGAAATGAATTGCTGGACTTCTTTCTACACAGATTTATATTGTCCCTTTCCAGTTAAGAAGTGAGGCCATGGACATGTCCCTTGAATAATGGACACTCGTCACTCAGCACGCTTTCTCCCAGAAGGCTCGGAGACCACAATGAGAAAAAGAATAAAGCAGTTATTTCTACTTTGGTTGCACACAGTAATCTCCTGCAGAGCTTTAAGAACACAAGGGTGACAGGGTCCTACCCCCAGAGATTCTGACTTAATTGATCTTGGACAGAGCCTGATCATTAAAAGGCTTAAGTTTTCCCTGTTGTTTTAAATTGTTAGTCCATGTTGAATATTGCTTGCAGTAGTTCAGTTTTGAAAATATGTAATAACTGAAAATATGTAATAACTGGTACAACCCTGAACTCTTTCTCTCTGCCAAGCACTGTGTGAAAATGCTTCACTGTGTGAAAATTTGTATGTTTGATAACCATCTGGGTGAACATGCATTAGTTCATAATTCGTGTATTCAACAAATATTTATGGGGTATAGGCAATGGCCAAGCAGTGTGTGTTGGTTTTGGGGGAATACTTTGAGGATTGATGTCATTTGAACTGACATCAAGGAATCAATTAGGCCAAGAGGGGAGAAGGTACTGCATGCAAGGATGATGACTTTTGCAAATGTACTATAATGAGAAGGAGGATGGTTAGTTCAAGGAAGGCAAAGAAAACCCATACTTCTGAAGCAAGGAAGCCAGGGGGAGAATAATGCAAGATAAGACACTTGTGAACAGGGACCACCCGGCAGAAGTTGTAGGTTTGCTAAAGGCTGTTGGCCTTTATTTTCAGATCAATTGGATGCTCTAGTCACATTTGCATTTCTTAGAAGATCTTTCTGGTTGTAGTAAGGAAAACAGAAAGAAGAAAGCAGTAGGGGCTGCATTGTAATGAGTTGCATAGTCTTTGCAGTAGGTCTGGTGAAAAAGGAAAATGGTTTATTAGACTATGGTGGAAAAGGGCATTCTTGGGCCAATGTGACTTGGAGATGGATTCAGAGGATAGGGGAGGAAGATGCCTTAATCTTCAATTTTACTGCTATTTAGTATTATTATGCCAGTTTACAGATGAGCTAATGAGAATTTGTGTAGGACTTTTCAAACTTTAATGTATGTAGGGATCACTTGAAGATCTTATTGAAATGCAGATTCTGACTTAGTAGGTTGTAATGGAGTCTGCAGTTCTGAATTTCTAATATGTCCCAAATGGTGCAATGCTGATGGTCTATGATGTGCTCAGAGACAACGGACTTAGAGAAGTGAAATAACTATTGAAGATGTAGTGTATTGGAGGAGCTTGAACTTTGTCTGACTGTCTTAAAACCCACAATCTTAATCATAAATTCTACAATTTAAAAGCTAAACCTGGGAAGATTATATACCATTCTGAGAAGTTTGAATTTTAACTATAGGCAAATGGCAGTCATTTAAAATGTGTATGTAGGCAGGGTTCATTCAGAAAATTTAAATTATGGTTTATGGATGTATTTCCTCTAAGTATTTTGTTTGTTTTTGATAGTATAGATCTAGGTCAAATTGGAGTGCAGTAAAAGAAAAAGGAAGCCTCCAAACTTTGTAAGTAATTGTGATGGTTTATTAGATCATCTACCCTGCAATGAGGGCAATAATTGGCTCTTATTTAGTGTTTCCTGCCCAACCATCCCAAGGCACTTTACTAATAAGCATCATCTTTCTTTCAGAGCTGAAAGGCTGATGGAGAAGAGCTAAGGGATCTGATATTGTGGGCCTGACTTCTGGGCATGCTTTCATTATTTCTATGGGATCTAGACTCTTCTTTCACTGTTCAGATATATACCTGACCATTGGCCTTAACTACTAGAAGTATCTGTATCAATATTTCCTTGAATGTGTCCCATGGAGACATTTTTCTCCTTCTTGGAAATGTGTAATGCACATCAGTGCAGAAGGGCTCTGAGAACTCCCACTGTAAAAGAATTTATTTAACTCTGTATAACTTTGTGGTTTTCCAACGTAACTTGACCTTAAAATGACCCCCAACATTTTTCTCCCTCCCAACTCCTAACATTCCATTAGCTCTTCTGTCTGATGGACTTTATGAAATGCTAGTCTGTACTCACAGATAACTATAGTCTTTGAGTACATTAATATCAGTTGCCTGGGGCTGTGTTCTGGCAGATTTGACATTGTAGCATCTGCAATAGGAGAGCCTAGTTTTTACTTTGCCTTTCCATAGTCTGGTGACCCTACAACTGTTAAAATATATATCTGTCCTTCGGGGGTTAGTTTGAGGAAAAATTGCTAATTTATTTGCATATTTCCCTGTCATCTGGAAGGGTTGAGCTGTATGTTTATTTCTTTGTTGCCACATGTTTAATTCTTTTGTGGCAGTCATGGAATCTTCCTTCTCACTCTGCTTTGTGTAAAAAAAAAAAATCCTAGTAATAGGATTATTATCAGACATACATTTACACTGAGTCATTTCTTTTAACATTAAGTGTATAACATGGAACTTTTGATTTTTAAAAACCTGAGTCAGTTTGGTAATTTGAAAGTGAATGAGGTTTGTCTTTTCTTTTGAAGGATTTTGCATAAGATGGAAAAAAATCAGAAAGATGATATATAGTTAGCATTCACATAAAACCGGAAAATTCTGGCTAAATAAATTTCAAGATGTTGGTAGAATAACATACAAGGTTGAAAATCAATATTATACTGAAAGATTGGAAACAAGCATTACTAACAGAGAAGGGTAAAGAGTTGCATTTTTTTTATAAAACAGTTATTGGTCTATTTTAAATATGAATTTATAGCTATTGAATAAACTGTGCCTACGCAATGTCTAAATTTCCTGAGCAGTCAGTTTGTCTGTTGTGTTCAGCTTTTGTAGAGTTGATCTCTCCTAATCAACTCTAGCATTTTTCATCTAGAAAAATGACTCTCACCTTTTGGTGGGCAAGTGGAAAACAACCATGAAGCTTCTTGAAAATACAGATGCTTAAGCTTCTACCTGAGAGATTCTAATTAGGTTTAGCCTGGCACTCAGGCATCTATGTATTCAATTCTAGACAGGTAATTCAGACACACATAGTTTAAGAAGAGCTGTACTAGGGTAGCACACTCTTTAAGATTCTAATATAGCCAAGATTCACATAAATTGTTAAAAACGTAACTTCTAAGCTATAACCTTGGGAAACTGTATACCTTTGTGCAAGGTGTACAGTATACAACCTTTTTGATGTTCAGGTATCCCTGCCTGATCCTCAGATATTCTGCTTTAGTAAGCTTAATCTGGATTGTAGAAATATGCATTTTCTTCAGCTTTACTATAGTTGACAAATAAACATTGTCTGTATTTTCCAGTATTTATAGTATTCACTGTGATGTTTTGATATAAGTATACATTCCAAAATTATTAAATCAAGTTAATTAACATATCTATCACTTCACATACCTATCATTATTTTGTGGTGAAAACAGATTTTAACTGCTCAGCAATTTTTATATTATTAAGTTATTATTATTGATAGTAACTATACTGTATAATAGATCTCCAGAACTTTTTTATTTGAATGAAATTTTGTACCCTCTGACCAATATCCACCTTTCCTCTGTTCCCTCAATTCCCTAGTAGCTACTTCTACTCTCTACTTGTATGAGTTTAATTTTTTTCAGAATCTATACCTACGTGAGAGCATGTAGTAATCGCATTTCCCGGCTTGGCTTATTTAACTAGCATAATGTCCATTCATGTCAGAAATCACAGGATTTCCTTTTAAAAATTGAATAGTATGCCATTGTATATATACTACATTTTCTTTATCCATTCATCAGCCAATGACTCATGAAAGGACACTCAAATTGATTCGTATCTTGGCTATTGTGAATATGCTACAATGAGCATGAGAATGCAAGTATCTCTTCAAGATACTTATTTCATTGACCAAATTATGTTATGCACATGTACAAATATATCACAATGAGTCCAATTATTATGGATAACTATCATGTACCAATAAGAAGATTCTTATTTTATATTCTTTGGATACATACCCAGAAGTGGGATTGCTGGATCATGTAGTAGATTTATTTCAAATTTTTGAGGATTTGTACTCTATTTTCCATAATGACTGTGCTAATTCACATTCCCACAGAAGTGTATGAGAAATAAAAGGCATTCTTTTCTTCTCATCCTTTCCCATACTTGTAACCTTTTGTGGTTTGAGGACAGACATTCTAACAGGTGTGAGGTGATATCATCTTATTGGGTTTTCATTTGCACTTCCCTAATGGTTAATGATGTTGAGCACTTTTATTTTTATTTTTTTTTTTTAGAGAATTTTTAATATTTATTTTTTAGTTTTTGGCGGACACAACATCTTTGTATGTGGTGCTGAGGATCGAACCCGGGTCGCACACATGCCAGGCGAGCACGCTACCGCTTGAGCCACATCCCCAGCCCATGTTGAGCACTTTTAAAAAGCCTATTGGCCATTCGTATGCTTTCCTTTAAAAACATCTGCTTAGGTCCTTTGCCCATTTTTAGTCAGGTAATTTGTTTTCATAGTATTGAGTTATTTGAGTTCCTTATATATTTTGTATATTAACTCCTTATTTGATGTATGGTTTGCAAATATTTTCTCCTATTCTGTAGATTGTCTCTTTATTCTTTTGATTGTTTCCTTTGCTATGAAGAATTAGTTTGATATAATCCCATTGTTCTATTTTTGCTTTTGCTGCTTATACTTTTGGGATCATATATAAATAATAAAAAAAAATCCTTGCCCAGACCAACATCATGTAGATTTCCCCTATGTTTTCCTCTAGTAATTTTATAGTTTCAGTTGTTATATTTAGTCTGTAATACAATTTGAGTTTTTTATGGGGGTTTATATTAAGTTTCATTCTTCTGTTTATGATTACCCAATTTACCCACTGCCATTTATTGTAAAAGCTGTCATTTCCCCATTGTGCGTTCTTGATACCTTTGTCTAATTCAGTTGACTGTAAATATGTGTGGATATATATTTGAGCTCTCTGTTCTGTTCTTAGTCCACTTGTCTGTTGTTGTATTATACTATGCTTTTGATTACTATAGCTTTGTAGTATATTTTGAACTCCAGAATAAGGTTGAGTATGCCTTATATGAAATGCTTGGGAACAGAAGTATCTCAGATTCTGGAGTTTTTTAGATGTTAGAATACTTACATAGAGTTTACTGTTCAGATATTCCTAATCTGAAAATCTGAAATACTGCAAAATTTGAAATTTTTGAATGTCATGTCAGTCCTCAGACTTTGGATTTTAGATTTTCTGATTAGAGATTTTCAACCTGTAGGGTGATGCCTATGCCTTTGTTCTTTTTGCTCAAGATTGCTTTGGGAGCGGCCGCTGAAATAGCTCAGTTGGGAGAGCGTTAGACTGAAGATTGCTTTGGGTATTTGTGGTATATATTGTGCCACATGAATTCTTGAGATGTTTTTTCTTTGAAAAATGTCCTTGATATTTTGGCAGGGATTGCATTGACTCTGTAGATCACTTTGAACATAAGATCATCCTAGCAATATTTATTCTTTGAATTCATGAACAATAAATTTATTTCCATTGGTTTATATCTTGTCCAGTTTCTTTCATCAAGGTTTAATGATTTTCATTGTACAGATGATTCACCTTTGATTAAATTTATTTCTAAATATTTTTTATACTATTGTAAGTGAGATTTTTTTTCTCAATTTCTTATTCAAATAGTTAATGAATAGAAATGCTATTGGTCCTTGTATAATCATATTGTATCTTGGAACTTTTCTGAGCCTTTTTATGGTATATTTAGGGTTTAACCTCAATAAGTTTGTGTTATCTGCAAACAAGGAAATTTTTACTTTTAATTTGGATTTCTTTTCTTTTTCTTTCCCAATTGTACATGCTAGAACACCCAGGACTATTTTGAATAGGAGTGGTGAGAGTGGGCATCTTTGTCTTGTTTCTGATCTCAGAGGAAAGGTTTTTGGCATTTCACCATTGTGTATAGTTTTAATAATGGGCTTGTCATACTTGGCCATAATTATGTTCAGATACATTCCTTCTCTACCTAATTTATTGAGAATTTTTTTAACCATTTAAGGCATCAAAGTTTGTCATATTTTTTTTCTGCATCTATGGAGATGATTATATGATTTTACCCTTCATTATGTTAGTGTGGTATATCACATTAATTAATTAGCATAAGTTCAATCATTCTTTCATTCCAGGAAAAAAAAATCCCACTTGATCAAGGTGTGCAAGGTGTGTGATCCCTTAAAGAGGCTAGTATTTGGAACTCACTTTGATAGTGGTTTGTTATGGAATTTTTGCATCTATGCTCATCAGGAATTTTTAAAATTTTTTATTTGTTTTAATTAGTTATACATGATAGTGGAATGCATTTATGCACTTTGATATATCATACATAGATGGGATACAATTTCTCATTTTTCTGAGTGTACATGTTACAGAATCATATTGGTCATCTGTGTATATATATATATATATATATATATATATATAGTAATAATGTCTGTTTCATTCTACTGTCTTTCCTATCCCCACAACCCCATTCCTCCCCTCCCATCACTTCCCTCTACCTAATCTAAGGTAACATTATTCTTCCCTAGTGCCCCTACCACCTTATTGTGAATTAGCATCGGCATATTAGAGAAAACATTCGGCCTTTGGTTTTTGTGGGATTGGCTTATTTCGCTTAGCATGATATTCTCCAACTCCAACTATTGAACTGAAATTTTCTTATTGAGTTTTTGACTAGCTTTGGCATCAGGGTAATTCTGACCTTGTAATATCAGTTTAGAAGTATTCCCTCCTTAACTTTTTGGGGAAGTTTTATAAAAGGATTGGTGTTTATTTTTTTTTTAATGTTTGGTAGAATTCAACAGTGAAGCTAGGAGGTTTTCTTTTTTGGGAGTTTTTTATTTTGTTTTTATTCATTCACGTTCCTTATTCATTATTGATCTGTTTAAATTTTCCATTTATTTGTGAATAAGTATTGGGAGGCTATTTATTCATTTCTTTTAGGTTATCAAATTTGTTGGCATGTAGTCTCTTATTTAGTATCAATTGTAATATCTCTTTTTTCATTTCTAATGTTAGTGATTTTTTCCTTAAACTAGCTAAAGGTTTGTCACTTTTGTTTAAACCCAACTATTCATTTTATTGGTCTTTTCTATTATTTTTCTAGTTTTTATTACATTCATTTTTGTTCTGATTTGCATTATTTCCATCCTTCTGCTGACTTTGAACTTAGTTTGTTCTTGTTTCTCTAGTTCCTTGAGGTTAATCTTCAGTGCTTATGTGGGATCTTCTTTCTAAAAGTAAGATAGTGGCTACAAAATTTTCTCTCAGAACTGCTTTTGTTGTATTCCATACATTTTGGTATATTTTGTTTCCATTTTTATTTATCTCATGATATTTGATTTTGCATTCAGGAGTTTGTTGTTTTATTTCTACATTTGTGCATTTTCCAGTTTTATTTCTCTCATTGATGTGTATTTTCATACTTTTGTCATCAGATACTTATTATAATTTCAGTCTTCTTTAAATTGTTAAGACTTGCCTTCCAATGTGTTTTTGCATGTAGATAGCTGTTCAGTTTGCTCTTCCTGTGCCAGGATGAGTGCTGGAATGCATCAGTCCCGACTTGTTAGGGACATGAATTTTAAGCAAGTATTCCACATGAGTTTGCTATAAATGCTTTAAGAATCATATTTCGAGAGTCATGACTCTCGAAATATGATTTAAAGTAAGTAGATTCTATGGATGGTGAATTAAGTGGAGCTCTTGGCTACTTGTTTGGATGAAGACTTAGGAGGTAGAATTGAGTTGGCCACACCTTCCTTGTCAGAGATCCCATGTGGCCACATAGGGTGGGGAACCCCCAAGCTGTGAACAGACCATGCTGTTTCCAAAGATCTTCTTGCATACCCTTGTTGTAGATCAGTCATAACATTTTTCATGCTACAGTTAGGAATGTATCCATCAAGAGGAGCAGTGTCTTTGCCTGTGAGCAGGTCAAATGGATTTTCCATGGCCATGACTGCCTGGAAGAGGCATCGATCCTGCACACATAATCTGAAGGGACTCAGTGACTTTAAATTATAAGAAAAAGATGGTGAACATTGCAGGACAATGGACCTAACTTGTGAATTAACATGCCCAGAGGATAAACTATAAAGTGGTGATTAGAACTTTACTTTATGTCTCTATCATTTTTGTCAAACTAGACTCTGAGTCCAGAGCAACCGTTCCCAAAAGGTGGCTTATAGAGCCCTGAGAATCCCTGAGAACCTTTCATGAAATCTGCAAGGTAAAAATTATATCGCTTAATACTAAGTTGTTATTTGTCTTTTTCAATGTGGTAGCATTTACTAATGGCACAAAAGTAATGGCAGGCAAAAATACTAGCACCATAGCATGAATCAACGCAGTGTCACCAAACTAGACTATTTATCATTTATTCTTTACCACCACATACTTATTGTTAAAAAAAATAAAAGCCAATTTCATTGAAGAATATCCTTGATAAACAGTAAAGTTTAGTAACTTGATTAAATTTTGATAGTTGAGTACAATTTTTTTATAGAACTGTGTGCTAAATTATAAGCAAACATAAAGAGCTGCTGCTATGTACTGAAGTATCATGGCTATCTCAAGGAAGACCCTTGTGAGATTGGGTGGTGATCAGAACTAAGAACTGTTCATACAGAATATCATCTTTTTAAAAAAATTCATAGGAACTACTGAAATATATAGACAGATATTTTCAAATGAATGTTCAAAATGAGCCTGCCACTTTAAGTAAACCAATGGACATATGGGCTGCCAATGATATAGTTGAGATTTTCAAGAAAAAAAAAAAGAAGATGATCTTCAGAGGATTGTTTATGATACCCACAATTGAAAACAACTAAAAAGTTGACAAATGTGGAAACCATTGATAATTATCATATTTACATAACAATGCCATGTAGGCATTAAAAATTTTAAAATTTAAAAATTTTAGTTTTTGAAGGCTATTAAAAATATGAGACTGGAGTCAAGAAAGCCGAAAAAGGGGGTGGCTTTCCAGGCTGCTCTGTTGGCATGAAACCAAGACGGGAGGTAAGGCAACTTCTCAGTAAAGTGAGTGGAAAAAGAAAGGGGGGTGGACTTTACTGGGAATTAATATTGGATATTCAAAGGAGATTGGGGAGTCAGGAGGTTGGATATATAATAAGGAAGAAATCCCCCGCCCTCTGCTGGTGCCTACTGGTCCCTTTGAGGGCAAAGTGGAGGGATAGTGGGTTAAAGGGAGCCTGCATTATTAGGAGGCCTGTGGTGTATCTTGATATGGAAAGATCATAAATCAAAGAAAGTGCTAGAATGACCCAAAAGGTGTGCTGCACAACACTCTTGTGTGGGAAAGAGGGTGTGCCTTTCCCAATAGCCCATGGAGAACAGAGGATGAAGCCCTATTGCTGTCATACAGCCGGGGCAGCGACTATGGGTGCCAAGTCCTGGCAAACCTGAGCTGGATCCAAAACTCAGGCCTGACAACCCATGCTGCACATTACAGGGTGTGCCTAGGAGGCCAGGAGAAAATTAAATGCAGCAGAATACATGTCATAGAAACCCTTCCAGCTACTCCCTACCCCCTTGAGTCCTGGTGGATCACAGCACTGGCTGGGAGGGCTGAGCCTGGCCAGGAATTCAAAAGGGCAGTAGCAGGAGTGGTTGAGTCTGGGGATTCAACCCAAGAGTTGAAGAAAGGAGATACCACGGGGAACAAAGTGGGTAAAGGATTGGCTGCTCTGCGGCATGAGTGGAACCAGTCGAGATTCTTGGGGTAGGGTCTCTCAGTGTGTACCTGTAGGTGCTGGGCCCTGGAGGTGCACTGATTTAAAATCTTCAGAACAGAGAACCTGAAGCCTACCTAGACCTAAACCCACCTCCAGGAGCTCTACCTACGGATTTCCTGTCACAGAGCACTACGGCAACCCCACCCTGAAGGTAGAGCAGAAATCACATTCCAGCTCATTCTACCTGTAGTGTCAATAAGGGAAGCTGAAATTTTCTGAACTCTAACTGGAAACTTGACAAGCAACTCAAAAATAGGAGGGATTTGACAGTCTGTACCCAGTACTCTTGTATATGCTACATACCTCAAGAAGAAACAGGCATTTGGGAAAGAGAACAAACACATATCTTCACTGACAGCTTTTGGCCAGTGCAATGGAAAAAATTCCTTAACTTTTCATCAAGAACTTTTTTTTCTCTTTAATTATGAGCTGAATGGTCCATGGACATGTATACATATATATTTCTAGCATTTTTGAAAGGCAATTATTTTTCAAGGCTCCGTCTCTTGAGACCTAAGATGTATATTAGTCTATTTTGGTTGGAGAAAAAAAATATATAGATAGATTTATAGGTTTTTCTCACTTAGCTGTTTCCCTTATTATATTTTAAAAAAGAGTATAAGTAACAATAAATGTTGGTGAGCATGTAGGGGAAAGGGCACACTCATATATTGCTAGTGGGACTACAAGTTGGTCCAACTGCTGTGAAAAGCAGTATGAAAATTCCTTAGAAAACTAGGAATAGAATCACCATTTGACCCAGTTATATACCACTTGTTATATATTGAAAGGAGTTAAAATCTGCATACTACGGTGATGCAGCCACATTAATATTTATACCAGCTCAATTCATAGTAGCTAAGCTATGGAATGAACCTAGGTGCCCTTCAACAGATGAAGTAATAAAGAAAGTGTAGTACATATACACAATGGAATATTATTTGGTCATAAAAATGACTTTTGGTGGTAAATGGATGGATCTGGAGACTATCATGCTAAGTGAAATAAGCTAATCCCAAAAAACCAAAGGATGAATGCTCACTCTGATATGTATATGCTAAAACAAAACAAGGGAGGGGGTTAGAATAGAAGTTCATTGGATTAGTTCATTTGTCTAAAGGGAAATGAAGAAAAGGGAGAAGGAATAGAAATAGGAAAGACAGTGGAATGAATCTGACACCACATTCCTATGTATGTATATGAATATACCACAGCGAATCTCCACATCATGTATAAAAAAATCCAGTTCTAATTAGAATAAGATATACTCCATGTCTATATAAATATGCCAAAATATATTCTATTGTCATGTATATCTAAAATGAATAAATTTTAAAAAAAGAAAAAATGAACTATAATTCAAGTAGGCCCTGATAACTTTTAAGAAAGAATCAAAAAAGGATAAGGAGGGATAAACACTCACCTCTAGATTTATTATCTAAGTTTTCCTACCTTTGTAAGTTGGAACAAGAGGCCACACCAATTAGAGTAGGCAAAAACAAAACAAAACAAAACAAAAAAACCACCAGTGTCCCCCAATTAATGTAAGCAGGATAAAATATTATGTTTTATAATAGCACATTGTTTTCCAAAAGGATTGTCCTGGTTTACATTCTCATTGGCATCATTGGGATTGTTTCTTTCCCTGCATCCTTGTCAACCCTTAGGGTTATTTAAAATAATAGTTTCCAAGATGGTGAGGTTAAAAATGATAGATAATTCTTATATGAAGAAGCCGTTCAACAGGGAAGACAGAAAAGTAATTGGCACTTCCAAATGAGATTTGACTCCGATTACTACCTCTTAGGCAGAACTTTTTGCTGCCCTGACTACAAATGAGCTGTTTATGACAACTGAGATCTCTGGGGAATAAATTCTAGGGCTCAAGAGGAGGCAGGTGATTGGAGTCCAGAAATTAAAAAAAAAAAGCAAGAAAATTGCATTTAGTCAGATTTTATCATTTATAATTTGTCCTTGGATAGATTATATAAATACTTGTACTAAGGTCATCCCTGTAGAGCTCTGTGTCAAACTCCCAAATAAACTGAGTCTGAGAGGCAGGGGAGAATGTATGCCTGACAGTCTCTTGTGTGTCAGAGGCTTTGTCATTATAAAGTTATAGTAGATCATAGAATTGCCTGTCAAATGATTAAAATTGTCATCACGGTTTCCATTTTCCACATCTTTTCCTTAGAGCATGTATGCAAAAGATTTGCAGAACGCCTGTGGGCTTTTGGAGCCACTAAAGGGACTTGTTGCCTATCTCCATTCCCTGCCACTCACCACAGATGTGCCAGTCATGCCTACAGACATCTTTTGTCATAGTCACACTGCAACTGGGTGGAATATTGAGGGAAATGTCAAAAATGTATCCATGTGAAAAGAATAAGAAGGAAGCGTTATTCAAAGAGCTTGCTTCCTGCTTGGGCTCCTGTCTGTATGGAGCAGGCTGATGTCTAATTTCAGCCATACAATTAATTCTTGGCCAAGAAGAGAAGAGACATAACTGCTACAATTTGTATAACCGGGATGTTGCTTCTCTAATTCTTGTGCTTCTTTTCTTTGTGATTTCATCTGAAAGCATCTTTTGAGGCCTTTTTGTTGTTGTTGAATTTTTTTAATCTCTTGAATGATGAAAATGGACAAAAACAGAATTCAGCAAAATGTAAATGAATCAGAGCAAATGGGATGCAAGTATATATTGTGCAGATCCAGAACAGAAATAGAGATATTTGTTCTTCCTTTTTTGAGGAGAATCATAAAACTTTCCATGATGTGTCAGACACTGTGTTTTACATTCTCTATGCCCAGGCGTTTAAAGGTGACACAAATGCAGTTTTGAAATGTCGAGGTTATTATTGTGCGTTCTGACGATAAATGAAGTGTTCATTCTGAGACAGAGATTTGACCTCTAACCCTGATGTGATCTTTCAACACCACTGTAAATTTCTCTATAAGAATTTCACTTTTCATGTTTTCACTTCTGCATCTTTCTATAGTACTCCCTCTTATTAGAATTATGATATATTAAATGTAGATTTTAAAGAACATTCTGGACTGCATCATGAAAAATGGCTAATGTCTACTGAATAAAAGCTAGTAGGAAAATGGCCTATGTATTTTTTGAAGTAGAGTTTTTAGCTGCTCTAACAGGAAATATAATAGCCCTAATATACTCAATCTGTATTGCAATTTGCAGTATTGAGATGATCTCCTGGGATTTTCTGGGGTGCAGGTGGAGGACAGATTGAGGGTTGGTGGGTAGGAATTGCTCGTGAGCTTCTTAGTTGAGCTGTAAGATGTATAGTCTCCTTTTAGTAATTGTGTAATGAAATATATATTTTTTGTATATATATGTTATACCATGTACACTTACGCCAGTGTGTAATTCAAAGGCTTCCATGTACTTACTGGAAGGTCTGAGTTTCAAAATTGTACTTTTCTCTAAGGGATCTGATAATGGCATAAAATCGCCATAACCAAGTGGTCCTGAGAGGCCAGCATTGAATTTCAAACTCTAATTCAATAGATGCACTTTTTTTAAAGTACATTAAATCGAAGTTAGTGTCCTTCATTCCCTTCATCTTTCTCTTTCTTATTTCGTTTTTGTGACTCCATTTCGAAACTCTTGTGACCAGCCATCATTTACCTGTCTTGCTTGCTTCACTCTAATATAAGGTGAAGGTCTTCCTTTTTCTTTGGTCTCTATTTTCTTATCTGTAAAGAAGATTATTGATATCTTTAATATTGCTTTCATCTCTGAAGTTCTGTTTATGTCTCTTTCCTCTTTCATCCTGCATCCATGATAGATTTTTTTGAGGATAAAATAAGAAAAGTGTCATGAAGGTAGTTTGAACATTGTAATAGAGCATAGAAATTTAAAATACAATTGCTGCTGTCTAGTATCACTCTCTCCAGTTGGTCTTATGGCAGCAGGTACGAACTATCTTAGATTTTTTTCTAAATCCATAGTGCAGCTGATATAGTAAAGATTGTGGATTGGTTCATTCTTAACACAAGGCTGTTGGGGTAGAATGGCAGTCATTGGAAACTTTCCAAGCAGATAATCCAGTTTTAGGCATTTCATGAAAGCAGGTAGATATCTGAGAAGTAAGAATACATTCCAAGTCTTTCAAGCAACCAAGGAGATGATTTTAAGTTTAAAGATCATTATTTTTTAGAAGAAGCTATGATGATTTTTCAGAGATCTGAATGGTGGGCAAAGTAGGACCAGTGACTAAGTTATACCGTTCTTTTTCTCCCTTTGATTTGTGATTAAAATCCAAATAGGATGTTGTTGAAGAAATTAAGATATAAATTCTTATTGTGAAAAAGATTCATTTTAAAATATGTTTTATGTCTCTTTCTGCCTAGAGCAAACTCTTGCTCTGTGTAACAATAACCCCTTGAAATGCCATTTAGATTGGAAGTGCTGATGCAGCACTAATGATTTTAGAGCAAATATGTTAACTCTAATTTCCTCCATCTGCTATGAATAAAAGCATATGAGTATGAAGTCTTGGAGAATTGTAGAGAATATTGTTTCTTAGAAGAAGAGTTGAAGATATTTTAAAATGTGTGCAGGTGTGAGAATAATTCTTTTTTTATTTTGTCAAGTGTCTCAAAAATGAGAGCTTTATCATAGCTCAATGAAAATGTCAAGAAGTTTTCTATATAGTTTTGCCGAGAGACTCCTGGGGAATCTTAAGTGACTTAAAGACTAACCCTCTAGGTTTTATTGTAATACAGTATTGATGATTCAGATGAAAACTTCCCCATGCATTTCTTTAGCACTTCTAACCATGGGTAAGAGCAACTTTTATACCTTTGAGTGAAGAATAGTTCTTTTTATTTCTTGAGGATTGTTGTGTCTTGAATCAGTCCTCATGTGGTAGTATGGGAGGAAGGGTATACATGCTCTCCAAGCTTCATGGACAATTCTGCCTGTCAATGCTGGTAAATAAGTTGACTTAATTTTTTTGTAGCCATTATCTTTAAAATTTAGAAGAAAAGTTGATTTTTTAGAATGATATAGGTCTCTATGTTTATATATGTATATAAAATCAACACTCACATAAGCAAAGTAAAAACAATACAAATATCCATAGAAACAAGTGGAAGATTATTGAAGATGTACCACTAAAAAAGGCACCAGGCCCAGATGGTTTTACAGCTAAATTGAATCCAAGTTTTGATTATCAAGCAATTCAAGACCTCAGAGAAAGAGGGAAGGAGCCTTAATTGCACAAATCTAGAATGAGCTTATTTCCAAACCTTACATAAACAGATCTAAAAAAAATCTTATACCCATTTCATATTTGTTTGTAGAAGTATATTATTTATAACAGTATAATTATATATTTATTTATATAATTTATATAATTATACAGTAATCTAGGTCTATCTGCTTATGAAAATAAAAGTTTTGAAATAGAGGTAATTTCCAAAACTACAAACCTGTTCATAACTGGAAATTCATACCATTAATCATGTGAGAAAATTAAATCATCAAAATGATATGGTGATACCAATTGTGTTGTGTTAGTTTACTCAGGCTGTCAAAACAAACTACCAAACTAGTTAACTCAGAAAAATAATTCATTCTCCATCAGTTCTGGAAGCTCGATGTCCAAAATGAAGGTGCCAGCAGAACCATGCTGTCTCTTAAGGCTCTCAGGGTACGCCTGCCTGGACTTTCTCTACCTTCTTACACTTGCTGCTTGTTTGTCCTTGGCATTCCTTGGCCTGTGTACACATACTCTCTGCCCCATCGTCACATGGCAATCTCCCTGGGTGTCTGGATGTCTGTTTTTTCTTCTTATGAGGATACCGATCATTGTATTATAGCCCACCCTAGTTCAGTATAACCTCTGATCTAATTACTATAATATAACTAACTATATCTACAAAGATTTGCTTTCAAAATAAAGTCACTTGAGATTCCAGATAGCTATAAATTTGGGGATTCTGTTCAACCCAGTATACATGTCAACAATTTCACAGAATTTGTTAAATGTTATTCAGAAATAGCCATAGAAGAAAGTGAATTAAGGACAATAAAGAATCTTTACAAAAATCTACCATCAATTATTACATTATACATGAAATAAAAAATCTATTCATATTAAACCAGGAAAAAATATAGATGGACATTTTCTGTTAGCACAGTTACTTTAGCACTGTGTTTTGGGTTGTGCCTGATATAATTAAACAAAAAAAAATAAGCAAATATAAATTTTAAAAAGTGATTTTTATTTTATATGATACGATTATATTCCTAGAAAACTTAAGACTGTCTTATAGATTATTACTAATAAACCTGAATGCTAAATATACATAAGGTAAATATGAAAAAGTCAAAGTTTTCTTTATGGTTTTAATAATAATTTTTATATTCTTTTGTTTATATAAGTGAATATTTTTCACAGAAATAAAAAATTCACTTATGTAATTAAGAAAAATAAAAATCCTGAGTAATTAATATACTAAGGAAAGTGAAATGCTGTTATAGGAAAAATATTTTATGAAGAGATGGAACATTATTTGTCAAAATAGTCATACCATATTCCCTAAAATTTCCTAATAATATAAAATGTTATTCCCTCCTAAAATAATATATGCTAGTATAATTCATCAGAATGGTAACAAGTTATTATTTTTCTTCAAGGCATTAAAATTTAATGAAAAGTCATTGTTATTAAAATGGTATGTTGTTTGCCATAAGAAAATTTGATGAATATAATAGAAAAGAGAGTTAGAAACAGATTCAAATATATAATAATGAACAAAATATTGTAAAAGATTTTTTAAAAATTACTGCAAAAGGTATGTTTATAAAATAAATGATGTAAAAATTAGCTTTTGTCAGTAAGTTATAAGTGTTAGCACATATTTATTAACATGAAACATTCAGATGAGTTGAAGGTGTGAACATACCAGACTGAACAACATAAATATTTAAAAAAAATAGAAACTCCTGTACACTGACCAAATGAGTTATACATCATATTTGAGAAAAATGGCTAAAGATATAATTCCGAAGGGAATATTTAAGTGGCCAATAGATATGAAAATCTTCTCAGTTTCACTAGTAGTCATAGAAATACAAATTCAAATCACAATGAATTACTCTTTTCCACTCAAATACATAATATAATTTTAAATTATCGATATGTTTGGTGATGATGTAAAAAATGAAAATTTTTTATATGTTGATAAATTTGGAAATGTCTATCAAAATCAATGAAATATCTGCTCTCTGGCAGTATGTCATTATTTTTGGGAAGTATTAGTATGTTATATGAAAATATATATTCAAAGATGTTTGCTGCATTGTTTGTAGTTACAAAAACAATCAAAAGAAAAATACATCAGCAAAAAGCTCATCAAAAAGAAAGATTGTTGAATATTATAACTGTACTGTAGAATATTATGAATGAGTAAAATAATTAAATACATCTATACATGAATTCCAGCATGGCCATAATATATCAATGTATAATCTAATAGTATAGCTTATTACTAGATTATAGAGTACAAACTAATAATAATCAGTGATTAGTTGGGACATTAAGAATGTATTAAAATTAAGGGCTGGGGTTGTGGCTCAACAGTAGAACACTTGCCTAGCACATGCAAGGTTCTGGGTTCGATCCTCAGCACACCATATAAATATGTAAGATAAAGGTATTGTGTCCAACTACAAGTGAAAAAATAAATAGATTTTTTTTTAAAAAAGAATATATTGAAATTAAAAAGAAAAGAATGACTCTATAGCCAGTATAACCTTGTGTATGTTATATGAAACTAGAGAAGAATGTGGAAGGATAAACAAATAATTGTCTCTGTTTATTGTTTTGATTTTGTTAGTTACCATGATAAATGGAATAGGAAATACAGCTGGGGGAGAATATAGATTACTATATACCTGTGTGTGTGTGTGTGTGTGTGTGTGTGTGTGTATATATATATATATATATATATATATATATATCACATACATACATAATTTTGTTTATTGTGTTACCTAAATATTCATTATTTTAAAAATTAAAATAGTAATATTTTTCTGTAACATTTAAAATTTTTACATATGTGTTCATCTTAAGTCCTCGTGGTATTACTTTTTAAGATAATACTTTCACCTCATACAAAAATAGGCCAAAATTAGAGCATTCTGTGTCGTTCCATGACCGGGTCTCAACTAGTGGGAATACTGCTTTGCTCAGAGTGCTAGAGGACCTCTCTGCAGCTGCTCCCGCAGGAATCATGGCCACCGTGCTTCATGGGGCCCATGCTATGTGGGGCCCTGGGCCTTAGCATTAGAACAAGATTCCTGGCTCCCGATGACTCACCTCTGCAGGTCTCCCAGGTGCCTTGACAGAACCACTGGCATCAACACCTGTGCCAAATTCCCAGGCCCGCTTCCTCAAAGGACACTCAGCTGCTACCCACTTGCAGGAACTATGACTGCCACTCCTGTGTGGACCCCCATCTACCAACGTGGGGCTCCACATGCCTCTATCTTGGGTCACCTCCATCACCATCTTTTGTTGGCCCAACTACCAGTTTGGAACACCAAATATCCAGCTACCCTCATTTTCTAATCCCAGCCCCTCCAATCCTCAGCAGGTGCTAACCTGGCAGAGTGACTTCCCAATACGAAATAGCCCTCCGTGACAGGTGCACAGCTACAAGAGTGCAACAGATAAGACCCCGAGAGGAAGGTTCCTGATTAGGAAGTAGAAAGGGAGAGGGTGAGGGAGTTACACTTTAGAGACTAATCTAGAGGGCAGGAACTGTGAGGTCTACAGGTGAGATGAGGAGATAAGACTCCGTGCCCACATCACAGGAGAAGACCCCAAAGAAGTTCCTTGAAGTGTAGTCTCCCAATGGGACCAGCAGGTGCCATACCCCACCTCCAAATGCCCTGCACCCAAGACCGATCCTCACAACCTGGTAACCGCAACCATCTTGAGGGCGAAGATACCAACTAAGAACAGACAACCCCACCTATTGGATAAGAAGGGAAGCAGGAAAGATACAGATCTCTAACCAAAACAATCCTGGTTTCTTCCTTAGAGACTTTCTTTTCTTTGTTCCCGCTCTTTGTTCTCCCACACTCACATCCACAACATAAGTGAAACCAAGTACTTTGCATGAATTAGGATATCGAGGACTGAGATGACTGAATAGTATATTATAGTCATATTACACATAGTATACTACACCCTGGTTCCAAAATCGGGCAAAGACACATTAGAGAAAGAAAACTTCAGACCATATCGTTAATGAACATAGATGCAAAAATTCTTAATAAAATTCTGGCAAATTGAATACAAAACATATCAAAAAGATTAAGTAGGGTTCATCCAAGGGATGCAAGATTGGTTCAACATATGGAAATCAATAAATGTAATTCATCACATCAATAGACTTATGAAGATAAGTATCATATAATCATCTCAATAGATGCACAAAAGCATTCAACAAAATATAGCACCCATATATGTTCAAAACACTAGAAAAACTAGGGATAACAGGAACTTATCTCAACTTCATAAAAGTTATCCATGCTAAGCTCCAGGCCAACATCATTCTAAATAGAGTAAAATTGAAAGCATTCCCTCTAAAAACTGGAACAAGACAGGAATTCCCTCTTTCACCATTTCTATTTAACATAATTTTTGAATCACTGGCCAGAGCAATCAGATGAAAGAAATTAAAGGAATACAGATAGGAAAAGAAGAAATCAAAGTAGCACTATTTGCTGCCAATATGAAGACCCAAAAAATTCCACCAGAAAACTTCTAGAACTAGTAAATGAATTCAGCAAAGTAGCAGAATACAAAATCAACACTCATAAATCAAAGGCACTTCTGTATATCAGTGACAAATCCTCTGAAAGGGAAATAAGGATAACTATTCAATTTACAATATCCTCAAAACAATAAAATACTTGGGAATCAACTAATGAAAGATGTGAAAGACCTCTACAATGAAAACTACAGAATGCTAAAGAAAGAAATTAAAGAAGACCTTAGAAGATGGAAAGATCTCCCTTGTTCTTGGATAGGCAGAATTAATATTATCAAAATGACCATACTACCAAAAGCACTATACAGATTTAATGCAATTCCAATCAAAATCCCAATGACATTCCTTATAGAAACAGTAAAAGCAGTCATGAAATTCTTTTGAAAAAATAAGACCCAGAATAGTTAAAGCAGTTATTAGCAAGAAGAGTGAAGCCAGGTGGCATCATTATACCAGATTTCGAACTATACTACAGAGCAATAGTAACAAAACCAGCAAGGTATTGGCACCAAAACAGACTGGTAGGCCAATGATACAGAATAGAGGACACAGAGACTAACCCACATAATTACAGTTATATTAGACAAAGGCACCAAAAACATACATTTGAGAAAAGATAGCCTCTTCAACAAACGGTGCTGGGAAAACTGGAAATCCATATGCAACAAAATGAAATTAAACCCCTATCTCTCACCATGCACAAAATGCAACTCAAAATGGATAAAGGATCTAGGAATTAAACCAGAGACACTTCCTAGAAGAAAATGTAGGCCCAAATCTCCACCATGTCAGATTAGGTCCCAACTTCCTTAATAAGACTCCTATAGTGCAAGAATTATAAGCAAGAATCAATAAATGCTATGGATTCAAACTAAAAAGCTTCTTCTCAGAAAAAGAAACAATAAATGAGGTGACTAGAGAGCCTACAGATTGGGAGCAAATTTTTACCCCTCACACAGCAGATAGAGCACTAATCTCTATGACATAGAAAGAACTCAAGAAGCTAAACATCCAAAAACCAAGTAGCCCAATCAATAAATGGGCCAAGGAACTGAACAGACATCTCTCAGAAGAGGATATACAACCAATCAACAAATATATGAAAAAATGTTCATCATCTCTAGCAATTAGAGAAATGCAAAGCAAAACTAAGATTTCATCTTACTCCAGTCAAAATGGCAGCTCTTAAGAACACAAACAACAATAAGTGTTGGCAAGGATGTGGGGAGAAAGGCACACTCATACATTGCAAGTGGGACTGCAAATTGGTGCAACCAATATGGAAAGCAGTATGGAGATTCTTTGGAAAACTGGGAATGGAACCACCATTTGACCCAGCTATCCCACTCCTTGGTCTCTACCCAAAGGACTTAAAAACAGCATACTACAGGGACACAGCCACATCAATGTTTATAGCCGCATGATTCACAATAGCTGAATTGTGGAAGCAATCTAGATGTCCCTCAGTAAATGAATGGATAAAGAAAATTCGGTGTATATACACAATGGAATATTACTCAGCAATAAAAGAGAATAAAATCATGGCATTTGGAGGTAAATGGATGGAGTTGGAGAATATAATGCTAAATGAAGTTCGCTAATCCCTAAAAATCAAATGCCAAATGTTTTCTCTGATATAAGGAGGCTGATTCATGGTAGGGTTGGGAGAGGGAGCATGGGAAGATTAGATGAACTCTAGATAGGGCAAAGAGGTAGAAGGGAAAGGGAGGGGGAATGGGGGTAAAAAGGATGGTGGAATGAGATGGATATCATTACCTTAAGTACATGTATTGAAGACACGAGTAGTGTGAATATACTTTATATACAACCAGAGATACGAAAAATTGTGCTCTATATGTATAATATGAATTGTAATGCATTCTGCTGTCATATATAACAAATTAGAATAAGAAAAAGAAAAAAAGGCTAAAATTTCAAACACTTTATGAATTACCATTCAAAAATCATATGAATGGTAATTCACAAAGGAAGAGATATTAAACACTGATAAAAATTTCAGCTTCATTAGTTATCAAAGCAATCATAATTACAGCAATAATGAGATTTCTCTCAGACTGGCCAGAGTTCAAAAAATCAGTACTTCTCAGTATTATACAGCATGTAGGAGTGTAGGAAAATCTGCATATATTGCTTGGTAAACTTTCCTGTGGGCAGTTTGATAGTATTAACTGAAAAGCTCCAATTATGTCCAAAGCTACTTCTGGAAAGTAATGCTGAGGAAATAATTGCTAAGTTGTGTGTATTGATGCTCATTTCATCTTTGAAGTAGTGAAAAAGTTATATATCTCTATATTCTAAAAGATATGAGCCTTTAAATAAGCCCAGCTACAAATTTTATTACATTATAACTACATAAACAGAAACTCTCACTTGTCAGTGTTATGAAAATTTACACACGTTGATTCAGATTACCATTTATGGCATAGAAAGACATTCATGAGGGCTGGGGCTGTGGTTCAGAGGCAGAGTGCTCGCCTGGCATGCGTGAGGCACTGGGTTCAATCCTCAGCACCACATAAAATAAAATAAAGTTATTGCATCCACCTATAATTAAAAAAAAATAAATATTGAAAAAAAAGACATTCCTGAAATAGTTGATTCATGTATAAGGTAGGCCCAGTTATTAGGGAAAGCATGATATAACCGTGGTATATTTATACATTAAGAAGAATGATAGTGTGCATACCAGACTCTTAGCAGGAGCTTTCTCTGAGTGATGTGGTGATAGATTATTGTTTTTATTTTGGAATTTTCTAAACTCTTCAAAATGTGCTTAATGAGCTTTATCAAAAAAATACATTGAATCTTTTTAAAAAATCCTGATTTTATTAATAAAAAATAAAACAAAAAAACAAAACACAACAACAACAACAAAAAACTAAAGGCCAAATTGGAAATGTTTCAAAAGTTAAAAAGGGGTAGGGCCTTCTGTGAAAAAAAAATCCAGACCAGTAAAGAAAACTTATTATTTTACTGGTCTTAATAACAGAGTTTGTTAGTTCATAATCTGGGTCTCAGAGGCCTATTGGAAAGTTTGTTTGGAGTCTATTGTTACCTAAATATCTGACCTTTTTGAATTAGCTTTGCTGCCATATGTAGTTTAGCAAAGGACTCTCCACTAACATGTTTACTTTATCCCATTTGTTTGAGGATGAGGTTTGCAGTTTTCCTCCAGGGAGTAAATGACTTCGTGTACCTTGTTCCCAGACACTTATCTCAGAAGCAGCACACCTTTCTGATAGAAGGCAAATGTCACGACTGAAGGCATGGGATAGAGGCCTGATTGATATTCCTAAACTGCCTCTTTTATGTCCTAGAAGCTAAATCTGCATTCTTTTGAGTGGTGTAGAATGTCAGTACAAATGCTCTATCTAGGCTGAACCTGATGGAGAAAGGGAAAAAAAATGCCCCACTCCACTTCTTTATTTAGAGTTTGCATTGAGAAAGGCAGGCACTATTTGAAAGGTCATCCCATTTCAAGTAGCAGATGGATAGGAAAAAAAGACTCTGGCTTTTACAAATAATTTAATTGAATTCTCCTTGCCATTTCTGCAGGCAATTCAGGATATTTTTTAAAGCATTGATCCATAATTATCTTTCAGAGTGGTTAGTATTGTTAGACAGATGTGTAATTCTTCATGTATATAAGGGAGCAATACAGTATCCATTTTACTCACTCAATTGTCATTTCCTTTCCTGTGCAAACAAATGCATATTATAGAAGACAAATCATTGCTTTAAGAAAAAGAAACAAATTAATTTTTCAGATTTATTTTTGACTTGAAGTCCTCTTTTCTTAAGCATGGCTGTGTTTATAAAGGTCAGCTCCTTTGCTTCCCTATAAGCAAATTACCATTTGCATCGATGTAGCAAATTTATGTTTATAGTTTCTGGGTGCAAAGATCATAGGGATAAGAGGGGTTGAGGGGGTCATAAGCCACAAAATACAAATTTAGTATGTTAATAGAATATAAATGAGGAACAACTAAGACTTAAAAATGCCTTGTATTTGTGGCTTATTCGTTGGTGTGTGTGTAGAAGTGTTCGTAATCTAATTGAGCTATTCTGTTTGGGTTGAGTTTGCTAGGGAAAATTCAGGGTGCCCAGTTTTTGAATTTCAGAGAAACGATGAATACATTACTTTAGTAGCACTCTGCCCCAGGTAATACTTTATACAGCCACCTCAGAATAGAACATTCTATTTAAATACAGTTGTAAAATACAATTTATAAAGGAAAAGTATATAAAACATGTTTAGTAAATAATTAAAAATTACTCATCTACCCAGGACAAGGCAGAATTTCCAGGAGCCCTACAGTTTTCCCTTGAAAACCTCCCTGGTCTGAACTGTCTCTTACCACATTAGAGGGGGGAAACACTATTCTCTTCTTTGAAATAATAGTTTCCCTTCTTTTTTTTTAAATTTTTGTTGTTGTTGTTGTTGACAATCAGCTTAAGTACCAGGAATCACACTCTGTGTATTTTGAATTTTATACAAATAGAATTACAATGCATGCGTCTTTAAAGGTAAAATATTCATAGTCAAATTTGAGAGCAATGCTAGCGATGTTTCTCTATCAAATTGTGAGATAGGTAACACTGTTACGTTTGCACATGCTTGAGTTTTCTACAGAGGAAAGACTGAAGGGTAATCATTTAAAAGAAATCTCTGTAATGAGTTCACTCGTGTTAATGGTGCCATAGATATTTGCATTTTTGAATACTCTCCTGTCCAAATGTTTGTTCTCCGTAAGCCGCAATGATTTTCTAGAACTTGAGGCCAATCCAGTGATATTTTCACTGGGTTTCTGTTGCACTGATGTCAGTGGAGTAAATCACATCTCCAACCTAAGGTCATAATGTTCAGCAGTAAATGGATAAAGAGCCTTTTGATTTATTATTCATGTAGATAACAATCCTCAGAATGACTAAGGAACATTCCCTTTTATGTCATAAATTTTATCTGGTGACATTTAAAAAATGTCTTCCAGAGCCCAGCCCTCTGATCCGTGGACTCTCTTTCTTTTTGTTAATAACAACGTATTTTGCTCTCCTTTACCTCCCTGAATGCTGAGGATGGCACATTTTCCACGTTGCTTTGTAGCGCCACCTTCACAAGAGCAAAAAGAATAAAATGCAATTTAAAGCCAGATTTCTAGATGTTGTAGGAAATAGGCAATTTTACACGGCAAGGACTGGAACCCAGGGGTGATTTATTATTTATTTGACTGTGGTGAATATTCATGGTTTTGCATGTCAAATTATGATTACTGAGATTTTTGTTTACCCTCAAGAAGCATGGGAAGTTGTATTTAAAATTTAAATTTACTGAAATTCGCTTTTTAAGGTACAGAGAACTTTATATCTAGATGAATCTTTTAAAATGATTTGGCTAAAGCATCTAGATAATCTATATAAAACTATTCAGTGTTGTATAAAACCGTACTGAAATATTTTTGTGAGGGCACATTAGTATGTATAGAGCTAAGGTTCTTTTCTCTTATAGAAGAGGACCCTGAATTCAAAGAAAAGTCAATATGTAACCTAGCTGGCTTTACCCTATTTGACTAGAGAATGGAGCTGGGCCAATGTGCTTCTTATCTCCACCACTCCATATAGACCTTCAGAGGTACTACTACAGAACTCTTGGTTTTCCATCATCACAGTCTTAAAACCATTTACATAAGGCTGAATAACTTATTAATCAAACATCATGCACCAGGAACTATTCTGAACACTCAACAAATATTAACTTATTTAATTCTCAAAACAGCTCTCATAATGGTCATTAATAGTATTCCAATTTTATACATGAAGGAGTTGAGGCATGAAGAAGTTAAATAAGTTGCCCAATATCATACAGCTTGTCAATAGCAGACCCTGGATTATATTGTTCCAGAGTCCCTATTCTTGTCCATAATGCTTTGCAATGTCTCCCTAGCATCAGCAGCAGTTACAGTGAACTCTTATTAAAGTTAAGTACTATTCCAGGAGAGCGTTACATAAATTGTTATAGCTGATAATACAGTTACCTCCAAAGCAGCCAAGGAGGTAACTGTATTATCCTCAGCTTACAAATGCAGGAAATGATGCATAAAGAAGTTACATAATGTTTCTGTGAGGTACATGGCCAGTATTTATTTTACTCATTTATCTTAACCATTTTTATTGATTATTTTTAAAGGAGTATGATGATTTTCCTCTTTTCTTCATGTCTAACAGTGCTGAGACAACAATATGTTCTGAGGAGCTGGATCGTAGCTGTACCAAGCAAGATAATGCCCAAAAGACAGTTGTAAAATTCAGCATCATTGTGTTCCTTGCCCATGTCCTTAATGATTCTCAGATTTACTTTCTGGTCCTTCTCAAATTACCTTGCTTAATTTCCTCAATTTTACTTGCAGTTCTACTAATCAATGTCATCAAGTAATTACACTTATTTGACATGGGGCCAGTGGGTTTCCTCCTAGGTTCAATTTACATTTTGACTTAGTCTTGCTGGAGAGCAAAAGTCCTTACCCAGTTGGATGACTGCAATGGTGGAAAATGTTGGATTCTGCTACAGACAATGGTAGAGGACTCTTTTCTCTCTTTAGAGCTACTTAGTGAAACGACTGTCTCTGGAATAATTTTTGTAGTATGCAAACATGATTCTTCTAGTAGGGCTGGTGAGGAGCTTGATGTAATAAGATCAGGTACTTATGGCTGCATGAGTTTATGCTAGTCATTAAACCATTTTGTGCTTTGGCCCTTTGTAAACTTTTGAAGGACAAGGTTAAGTGAAGAGTACTGGCTGCCACGTGGCCCTCGGCACTGGTGAGGCAGAAGGCCCTGCTGTATTAACTCTGTAATAATGTGTTTCTTTTAGAGAAAGTAGTCTATATCTTGGAGCTAATATGCCTTTGTCAATTCTCTCTCAATATTTACTCATGACTTTAGCCTCTTGAGTTAAATCTTGTGTAAATACAGTTTACACTGATTTTCAGAGACCAGTGAGTAGAGAAATACCTACTTAGTTATGTCAGAACTTATGCAAATCCCTCTCCTACTGGCCTCCCATCCATGTAGAGAGAAACACTGAAAACTGGTGTCTTTTTCTCCTTCCCCAAGGAAAATTACTGCTACACAAAATTAAAATAGGCCATGGTTCTTATTAATGGCAGGGGGTGGGGGGAGACCTCTTACACTTTGGAAATATGCTCACTTTAAAAAGTTATCATTTAGGTTTGCATTCACTTATAAAGGAGTAATTCAGGAGGATCAGCACCTTCCCCAAGAAAGGATTGAAGAATATGTGAAATTAAATTGAATTCTGGGTAGTGGCCTCTATTATAACTGCTCCAGTTTTCAATACAAGTATTCAAGAAAGTATATATAAAAAAGTCACTGCCACTAAAAATTAGTTCTTAAAAAAATGAACCTACTCTACATTTCTGTCGAAAATTCTACTACAGGAGAAGTCTGATGACATCAGAATGAACAATTTCAACTGATGTTTCCCTGGTGTTGTGGCTAAAAGGAGAGAAGACCTTTAATCCTTTGGCTGGTATCATTACCCTGCTTCAAAGCATGTATATGCTAATCAAAGTGAACAAGCTCTCTGCCTAATAAGTACTTTTTTTAAAAAGTATCACTATTAATTAAGACTTTTCTGCATCCATGCACAGAATTTAAATAGTGTTTGGCCAAAGAGATAGTCACATATTACTTTTGTTTTGTTTTAGCTATTGTAATAAATTACCAAAATTTTTGTGGTTCAAAACATCGTAAATTACATGGGTTACACATCCACATTCTGCAATCTGTACTTGGGGTAAAAAAGGAAGTTCATAACTCACTTGAAGCTAATGTATGCTAATGTATGAAATATGATATGTCAAGAGTTTGTAGGGTTTTGAACAACCAATTTAAAAAAAACCTATTAAAATGTTAAGTTCATTTCCTTAAAAAAAAAAACATCGTAATTTTGTTATTTCACAGTTCTGGAGGTCAGAAGTCTGAAGTGGATGTCACTGGGCTAAGATCAAGGTGTTGATCTGAATTCTTTTCTGGAATGTCTGGAGATAATCAGTTTCCTTGTTTTTTTTCCATTTTCTAGAAACTACCTGCATTCCTTGGCTTGTGGCCTCCCTAAAAGTCAGCTTTTATCTTTAAAGACAGTAGTGACCAGTGAAATCTTTTTCATAATGTATTGCTCAGACCCTTCTATTTCTTTTCTTGATGTTTAGCAACCTTCACAATCTCTTTGGTATAAGGATAGTTGATTATCAATCTTATTTCCATTTGCTACCTTAATTCTCCTTTGCCATGTAGCTGAACACATTCACGGATTCTGGATCTCATGATGTAGACATCTTAGGAAGGTCATATTGTACATATTGGAACTACAATAAAAGTAAAGGTGGCCCCAAGGGTTATTTTTGTTTTCCTAATCAGATTGGCTATAACTCCAAGCAGCCATGCCAGAAGATTCTATGCCAGTCCAAAGAGCTCTGTGAGGTGGAAAACCTGCTATAAGTTTGGAATTGGGACATAAATTCTGCAAAGCTATAGAAGATTCAAGTCATACACACACACACACACACACACAAACAAACACACACAGAGAGAAAGAGAGAGAGAGAGAGAGAGAGAGAGAGAGAGAGAGAGAGAGAGAGAGAGAGAGAGAAAACCTGTATCTATTTCTTGTCAAATGCTGGCTCTTTCAAGATAAACAAAAAAATTTAAAATCGTGGTGTACAAAGGAAACAAAATCCCAGACCTAGAGTACAAGTAGATTCCCAAGAATATTGACCACCAGAAACATGAAGGAATTTCTTAGAAGTTCGCACCCTTGTGGTGCATGCCTGTAATCCCAGAGGCTCTGGAGGCTGAGATAGGAGGATCTAGAGTTCGAAGCAAAAGTGAGGTGCTAAGCAACTCACTGAGACCCTGTCTCTAAATAAAATACAAAATAGGACTGGGGATGTGGCTTAGTGGATGACTGCCCATGAGTTTAATCCATGGTACCCCCAAAAAACAAGTTGGCACCCTCCAATAGAATCAGGAAACAGAAGTATATAAGTTTAAATGATAAAAAGTAGAATTATTTATTTGGAAAAGGTGATGGGTTAGTCACGAAAACAGGGTGAAGAAACCAGAATGCCATAACAGAATGAAAAGCTAAAGACATCAGCATCTAAACTTTGTAAATTGAGAGGAGGAAAATCTATAAACTCAATCAAAATGGAAAAAGTACAATAAAATTAATTAAATAGAAAAGATTAAAAACATAGAATATAGAAATAATTGGCTTAAACACTAGCACCTATCTATGAATTATAGATGTGCTTAAGGTGGAAAAACAATTAGAAGACAAATAGTAATCAGTGATTAATACAGGTTCTTTTGAGGTTAAAAAAAAGTCCATAAAACAAAATTTGAAAGGAATTTCTTAGGCAACATTAATGAAAACAGTTTCATACCATTATAACTTGGCATTATTTTAAAATTATGAGAATAAAGATAGACTCCTTCAAGCACATGGGCAAAGAAATATTTACCTTACAAAGGGGCAACAGTTAGGCTGGGGTGTTTTACCTTACTCTACATGATACAAACTATTGCTTTAAACACCTACAAAATTTGTATGGTGCATGTATGAGAGTATATCTAAGAAATTTGGATTGTCAAGTTTCCTTTGTGATGGTAAAAGAGATTTTCAAATATGAAGAGAAAAGCAAGTGTAAGGCCTCTTAGGGAAGAAGTTTGAGGATAGAGCCCACATCCATGCTAAAGTGAGGTACATGGTTCAGCACCATCAGCATTACCTGGAAAATTATTAGAAGTGTAGATTGTTACTTGTGATGGATTGTAATAATGTCTACATTAAAATTCTTTCTAAGAGATTCTCACATATACTAACAATTAGGACATACTGGACCAGAGAAATCAAAGTTAAGAATTCAGTATCAGAAATGGAAATCAATTTCATCTCAAATTTCATCTCACTCCAATCTGAATGGCAGCCATCATGAATACACACAATAATAAATGCTAGAGAAGATAAGGGGAAAGAGGAAAACTTCTACACTGATGATGAGATTATAAATTAGTACAACCACTGTGAAAATCAGTATGGAGTACCCACAAAAACCTAGAAGTGACCTAGTTATAGCACTCCTTGGTATTTATTTCAAAGAAATAAAGTGATGTGCTATAACAGTACATGCATACTCATGTTTATAGCAGGACAATTCACAATAACCAAGTTATGGAACTAGCCTGTTAATCAAAGAATGGATATAGAAATTGTGGTATATATACATGATGGATTTTTTTCAGCAATAAAGAAGAATGAAATTATGTCATTTGCAAGAAAATGGATGGAATTTGAGACCATCATGTTAAGTGAAATAAGCCAAAATAAAGACAAGGGCATATATTTTCTCCTGTGTGGAAGCTACAGAGGAATCAGGAAAAAGGAGCAGAATGGGGAATCTCATGAAAATCAAAGGGAGATCAGTGGAGTAGAGGAAAGGGGTCAGGAGTAGGGAGAAGGGGAAGGAAAGGGGGAAATACTGGGGAATGATATTGATCAAATTATATTGTTATATTGTGTGCCTATACGAGTTTGTAATAACAAATCCCACTATTATGTGTAGCTATAAAGCACCAATAAAATATGGAAAAAATGAAATAAAAATAAAATAAAATAAAAACAAAATCTTGTGTTAAGAAGAATAATTCCATGTCAGAGAAGTAAATGAGACTAAGAGGCTTTACTATTAATAATGACACCAGTTAACAAAGTGAGATTTAAATAATTGTAACTTTAATTATAACATCAAACACAAATGTAAAATTATACTTTTGAAGGGAAAATATGTAATATGGAATAATGCTTTAATAAATGTTAATTAAGCATTTAGTTTTTTTTCATGTGTAATGCAATATAATAATAAAACCTGAGGTCATTTTTACAGGACACTTAAATAAATTTTTAACAAATCCTCATTTTTTTAGGAATGGACTAAATGATTCTAAGTATTTGAAATCTTTAAAATTTATTTATTCATTCAATAAATAGTAATATTCTTTTTTATATCAGCTATCTCTATTAGAAATAAAAGCAGGATGGATAATTTCCAAATCAATGGGGAGAGAAAAAATTGTGCAGTCATGTCTAAATTGACAAGTACATGAAGCGAAGAGGAACAGTGAAGCATAAACTAGATAAAGCATAAAATAAGATCACAGAGGTACAGCCTAACATATCATTTGTGCCAATACAAATAAACAATATCATTTCCTCTCCTAGAAGAAAAAGCAGATAGTTTGGCCATACTTGGTAAATCTAAATGTTGGTATTTAGCAAGGGCATATTATGTATTTGCAAAAAGCCATTGTTTTAGAATTAACATCCTTTAATTGTATCATAGTACTGCCACATGTTGCATCAATGACTTTAGGAAATATATGTAACCTATGTTGGTTTGATTTCCTTATATACAAGATAGGAATGGCATTCCCTTTATACCTTAAACAGTGAGAAGAGCAAGTATGTGTTGTGATACTGTAAGATATTTCTTAAACTATCTTATTAATATAGTCCATTTAAATACATTCTTTATTTCAGCTAAAATGAAAAATTTTAGCTAAGGTTATTGAGAAGATATACAAAGAGAAACAAAGTGACTCATTAAGATTAAACAAAAAAGGTAGACAAAAATTAATATGTAAAAGCAAAATAAAGCAAAAAATGATCTTGACAATATTTATATATGTATGGAATCAGAGGCCATGAAATATTAAATATTAAAAGTGATCAAGAGGTTATGCTTTCTTTAAAATAGATTACTCAATGAAGATAGGGACATTCTGAATTTTTATTGACATTTTTATTTCAATAACCTCAAAATACATGGAACAGAAGCTTTTTGAAATATAAGAAAAATTGATGGAAGTAGAATTGTGTGAGACCTTAATATACTTTTATTGACCATTCTTGGGTCAAATAAACACAGAAAGCATAGGGTATTTTAACAATCTAATAAAATTGATTCAATAAATATTTACTGAAATTTGTTCTGTAGAAATAAACAATACTTTCTTTTTACATAGACATGAAGCATTTAGAAAAAATGATGATGTATTATATCTCCAAGAAACCATATTAAATTATGAACTATAAGATGTTAACAGGCTAAATTATCTTCCTACAATGAAATAAAACTAGAAACTAATTCCAAAATTTAAATGAAAAGCTTAATAACTTTGAAACAGCAGTAACAACAAACCCCCAAAACTTTTCCTAAAGAACTTTAGAATCAAATAGGAAAGCAATCAGTATAACAAATGTTAGATGAATAAGAACCGTGTGTCTATATTTTAAATGTCAAAGCTGTATTTAGCAGAAAATTAATACTGCAGGAGCTGTCATGATTAAAAGAGTAGCAAAAATCAATCTGTATAAAATAAGACTAATGATTAATTAATATAGACTACCCTTCTCTGTTTGTTGTTACAACATTAACAAATAAATAGTACTTATTCAATAAGCTAGGAATAGGGAGAACTTATATATGATGAATCAAGATATCGGTCAGAAACCTTTAACAATCTATTTTATTTTATGTTGATCGTGGAAATATACCCCTCACTACCACAAATGAAAATGAGTGAATTTGCTGCTACTCTAAGTATTCATCACTGTGCTAGCCATTATATAACACTATCTAAACCAATGGAATTAGGTAATAGAATTAAATTCAAGGTAAAAATATTAAAAAGAAAAGATAAATCAATAGTCTCTTTAAAAAATAATTATCTGAAATATCTGAGAAACTCAACTAAAAAAATCATTAAAACTGACAGAGTTCATTAGATTGCATTAAAGGTATCAATAGATTTTTGTACATTTGTAAGAACCACAAGTTCATAGGATATATGAGTAAACGAAAACAGACTGCATACTAACTATATTATAAAACAGTTAAATTCTACACACTGCTTGAAAGAAAACCTATATAAAAAGGGAGAACTGTGTTACTTAGTGGGAAGACACAGCGTATTTAATTTTGTATCATACTATAAAGATCCTAATAGGATTTTCACAGGGACCTTTTAAGTATCTTATAGATTTTCAGGGTGAAAGGTAATATTTTTAATTGTTAAAAAAATGGTTGGACAAGATTTATTTTAAAGGGAGAATCAAAATAGAGTAATTCTTTACTAAAAAACTAAAACAGTTATAGTATTGCTACTTACCAGGTATATACATGATTGCTTAGAATAAGAGTAAATAAAAGGCAGATCTATTTATATATAAAATTGTAGTTATTGATAAGGGTTGAGTACTAAATTAGCATATTCACATTATTATATTTATATATATTATAGTATGTTTATATTTAGGGGAAATGTGCCTTCAATGAATGGGAGAACTGGTCAGTAATCTAGAAAAAATATATTCCCACAAACAAAATTAGCTCCAGTGTTTTAGTCAGCTTGTTTTAGTCAGCTTTTTCACTGCTGTGACTAAAAGACCTGAAAAGAAGAATTTTAAGGAGGAAAAGTTTATTTTATGGTTTCAGAGTTTTCATCCACAGATGGCCAACTCCATTCCTTGGGGTCTGATGTGAAGCAGGACATCATTGTGGAAGTGTGTGGCAGAGGAAAGCAGCTGGGAACGTGGCACCAGGAAGCAGAGAAAGAATTCTGTTTTTAAATTTTTAAATTTTTTTTATTGGTTGTTCAAAACATTACAAAGCTCCTGACATATCATATTTCATACATTAGATTCAAGTGGGTTAATGAACTCCCATTTTTACCCCAAATATAGATTGCAGAATCACATGGGTTACACATCCACATTTTTACATAATGCCATATTAGTGACTGTTGTATTCTGCTACCTTTCCTATCCTCAACTTTCCCCCCTCCCCTCCCCTCCCATCTTCTCTCTCTACCCCATCTACTGTAATTCATTTCTCTCCTTGTTTATTTTCCCATTCCCCTCACAACCTCTTATATATAATTTTTTATAACAGTGAGGGTCTCCTTTCATTTCCATGCTATATCCCTTTTCTCTCCCTTTCCCTCCCACCTCATGTCTCTGTTTAATGTTAATCTTTTCCTCCTGCTCTTCCTCCCTGCTCTGTTCTTAGTTGTTCTCATTATATCAAAGAAGACATTGGCATTTGTTTTTTAGGGATTGGCTAGCTTCACTTAGCATAATCTGCTCTAGTGCCATCCATTTCCCTGCAAATTCCATGATTTTGTCATTTTTTAGTGCTGCGTAATACTCCATGGTGTATAAATGCCACATTTTTTTTTAATCCATTCATCTATTGAAGGGCATCTGGGTTGGTTCCACAGTCTAGCTATTGTGAATTGTGCTTCAATGAACATCGATGTGGCAGTATCCCTGTAGTACGCTCTTTAAGGTCTTCAGGGAATAGTCCGAGAAAGGCAATAGCTGGGTCAAATGGTGGCTCCATTCCCAGCTTTCCCAGGAATCTCCATACTGCTTTCCATATTGGCCACACCAATTTGCAGTCCCACCAGCAATGAACAAGAGTACCCTTTTCCCCACATCCTCGCCAGCACTTGTTGTTGTGTGACTTCATAATGGCTGCCAATCTTACTCTGGAGTGAGATGGTATCTTAGGGTGGTTTTGATTTGCATTTCTCTGACTGCTGAGATGGTGAGCATTTTTTCATGTACTTGTTGATTGATTGTATGTCCTCCCCTGAGAAGTGTCTGTTCAGGTCCTTGGCCCATTTGTTGATTGGGTTATTTGTTAACTTATTGTCTAATTTTTTGAGTTCTTTGTATACTCTGGATATTAGGGCTCTATCTGAAGTGTGAGGAGTAAAAATTTGTTCCCATGATGTAGGCTCCCTATTTACCTCTTTTATTGTTTCTCTTGCTGAGAAAAAACTTTTTAGTTTAAATAAGTCCCATTTGTTGATTCTTGTTATTAACTCTTGTGCTTTGGGTGTCCTATTAAGGAATTTGGAGCCCGACCCCACAATATGTAGATCGGAGCCAACTTTTTCTTCTATCAGACGCAGAGTCTCTGTTTTGATATCAAGCTCCTTGATCCATTTTGAGTTAACTTTTGTGCATGGCGAGAGGAGGGGATTCAGTTTCATTTTGTTGCATATGGATTTCCAGTTTTCCCAACACCATTTGTTGAAGATGCTATCCTTCCTCCATTGCATGCTTTTAGCCCCTTTATCAAATATAAGATAGTTGTAACTTTGTGGATTGGTCTCCATGTCCTCTATTCTGTACCATTGGTCCACCCGCCTGTTTTGGTACCAGTACCATGCTGTTTTTGTTACTATTGCTCTGTAATATAGTTTGAAATCTGGTATCGCTATACCGCCTGATTCACACTTCCTGCTTAGAATTGTTTTTGCTATTCTGGGTCTTTTATTTTTCCAAATGAATTTCATAATTGCTTTCTCTATTTCTACAAGAAATGCCATTGGGATTTTGATTGGCATTGCATTAAACCTATAGAGAACTTTTGGTAATAGCGCCATTTTGATGATGTCAGTTCTGCCTATCCATGAACAGGGTATATTTTTCCATCTTCTAAGATCTTCTTCTACTTCTCTCTTTAGGGTTCTGTAGTTTCATTGTATAAATCTTTCACCTCTATTGTTAGGTTGATTCCCAAGTATTTTATTTTTTTTGAGGATATTGTGAATGGAGTATTTTTCCTCATTTCCATTTCAGAAGTTTTGTTGCTGATGTACAGAAATGCCTTTGATTTATGTGTGTTGATTTTATATCCTGCCACTTTGCTGAATTCATTTATTAGTTCTAGTAGTTTTTTTTGTAGACCCTTTTGGGTCTTCTAGGTATAAAATCATATCATCCGCAAATATTGATAATTTAAGTTCTTCTTTTCCTATTTTTATGCCTTAAATTTCTTTCGTCTGTCTAATTGCTCTGGCCAGTGTTTCGAGAACTATATTGAATAGAAGTGGTGATAGAGGGCATCCCTGTCTTGTTCCCGATTTTAGAGGGAATGCCTTCAATTTTTCTCCATTCAGAATGATGCTAGCCTGAGGCTTAGCATAGATAGCTTTTACAATGTTGAGGTAAGTTCCTGTTATCCCTAGTTTTTCTAATGTTTTGAACATAAAGGGATGCTGTACTTTGTCGAATGCTTTTTCTGCGTCTATGGAGATGATCATATGGTTCTTATCTTTAAGTCTATTGATGTGGTGAATAACATTTATTGATTTCCGTATATTGAACCATCCTTGCATCCCAGGGATGAATCCTACTTGATCATGGTGCACAATTTTTTTGATGTGTTTTTGTATCCGATTTGCCAGAATTTTATTGAGGATTTTTGCATCTAGGTTCATTAGAGATATTGGTCTGTAGTTTTCTTTCTTTGAGGTGTCTTTGTCTGGTTTCGGAATCAGGGTGATGTTGGCCTCATAGAATGAATTTGGCAGAGCTCCCTCTTTTTCTATTTCCTGAAATAACTTGAAAAGAATTGGTATTAATTCTTCTTTAAAGGTTTTGTAAAACTCCGCTGTATACCCATCCGGTCCTGGGCTTTTCTTGGTTGGTAGTCTTTTAATTGCTTCTTCTATTTCATCCATTGATATTGGTCTGTTCAAATTGTGTGTATCCTCCTGACTGAGTCTGGGCAAATCATATGACTTAAGAAATTTATCGATGTCTTTTCTGTCTTCTATTTTATTGGAATATTGGTTTTCAAAATAATTCCTAATTATCTTCTGTATTTCTGTAGCATCTGTTGTGATATTGCCTTTTTCATCCCGTATGTTAGTAATTTGAGTTCTCTCTCTTCTTCTCTTTGTTAGCATGGCTAAGGGTCTGTCGATCTTATTTATTTTTTCAAAGAACCAACTTTTAGTTTAGTCAATTTTTTTCAATAGTTTCTTTTATTTCCATTTCATTGATTTCTGCTCTGATTTTAATTATTTCTTGCCTTCTGCTACATTTGCTGTTGTTTTGCTCTTCCTTTTCTAGGGCTTTGAGATGAAGTGTGAGCTCATTTATTTGTTGGTTTTTTCTTTTTTTGAGGAATGACCTCCAGGCGATGAATTTCCCTCTTAAAACTGCTTTCATTGTGTCCCATAGATTCCTATATGTTGTGTCTGTATTTTCATTTAGCTCTAAGAATTTTTTGATTTCCTCCTTTATGTCTTCTGTAAGCCATTGATCATTCAGTAACATATTGTTCATTTTCCATGTGATGTAGGATTTTTCCTTCCTTCTTTTATCATTGATTTCTAGTTTCATTCCATTATGATCAGATAAAATGCATGGTATTATCTCCACCCCTTTATATTTAATGAGGGTTGCCCTATGGCATAATATATGGTCTATTTTTAAGAAGGATCCATGTGCTGCTGAGAAAAAAAGTATATCCACTTGATGATGGTTGATATATTCTATATATGTCAGTTAAGTCTAGGTTATTGATTGTGATATTGAGTTCTATAGTTTCTTTATTCAACTTTTGTTTGGAGGATCTGTCCAATGGTGAGAGAGGTGTGTTGAAGTCACCCATAATTATTGTGTTGTGGTCTATTTTATTCTTGAACTTGAGGAGAATTTGTTTTATGAACATTGCAGCACCATTATTTGGTGCATAAATATTGATAATTGTTATGTCTTGTTGGTGAATGGTTTCTTTTAACAGTATATAATGTCCTTCCTTATCCCTTTGGATTAACTTAGTCTTGAAGTCGATTTTATTCGATATGAGGATGGCCACCCCTGCTTGCTTCCGAGGACCGTGTGCGTGCTATATTTTTTCCCAACCTATCACCTTCAGCCTGTGTATGTCTTTTCCAATCAGATGTGTCTCCTGGAGGCAGCATATTGTTGGATTTGTTTTTTTAATCCATGTTACCAGCCTATGTCGCTTTATTGGAGAGTTTAAGCCATTAGCGTTTAGAGTTACTATTGATATATGGTTTGTACTTCCAGCCATGTTTGATTTTTTATCTTTTTTTTTTTAATTTAGTTTGTTTCTCCATGATTAGCTTTCCCTCTGCCCTCTGTCTTTACTGAGGCACTTCCCACTGATGGTTTTGGTTATTGTTTTTTATTTCTTCCTCATGTAGTGTTTTGCTCAAGATGCTTTGCAAAGCTGGTTTTCTGGCTGCAAATTCCTTTAACTTTTGTTTATCATGAAAGATTTTTACTTCGTTGTCGTACCTGGAACTTAATTTTGCTGGATACAGAATTCTTGGTTGGCATCCATTGTCTTTCAGTGTTTTAAATACATTGCTCCAGGATCTTCTCGCTTTCAGTGTCTGTGATGAGAAATCCGTTGTTAACCTTATTGGTTTACCCCTGAATGTAATCTGCCTCCTTTCTCTTGTAGCTTTTAATATTTTCTCTTGTTCTGTATATTGGATATCTTAATAATAATGTGTCTTGGCGTTTGTCTACTGTGATTTTGTATGCTCGGTGTCCTGTATGCATCTACAATTTGTATATCCGTTTCCTTTTTTATTTCTGGAAAGTTTTCTGTAATTATTTCATTCAGCAGGTTACTCATTCCCTTGGTTTGAATCTCTATACCTTCCTCTATCCCGATGACTCTGAAGTTTGTTTTTTTTTATGTTATCCCATATCTCTTGGATGTTTTTCTTGTGATTTTTTACCAGCCTTTCTGAGTTGGCTAGACTCTTTTCAAGATGATATATTTTGTCTTCATTATATGACGTTCTGGCTTCTACTTGCTCCACTCTGTTAGTGATACTCTCATTTGAGTTTTTAATTTGGTTTATAGTTTCCTTCATTTCTAGAATTATTGTTTGATTTTTTTAATAATCTCTATCTCCTGATAAAGATGCTTAACTCCTTCTTTTATCTGTTTATGTAATTCACTTTCAATGTGTTCTTTCACTGTTTGAATTTGCTGTCTCATGTCCTCTTTAAGGTTCCATTCCATCTGTCTAAGGTATTCCTTGAGTTCTTTATTTGACCATTTTTCTGATGACTCCAAGTCCTCCTGAATATTTAGGCTATCCTGCATTGTTTGTACTCCTTTTCTTCCTTGATTTTTCATGCTGCTTATGTTACTTCTTGTTGTGTTTGACTGCTAAGTTACTGTTTACTCCTATAAATTTATTTGATATTTGGGAGGAAAGGTATAAGAAGGGAAGGGAAGAAGTCACTAAAGAGAATGAGAGTAAGCAGGTTGAATTCAAGAAAGGGGGAATAAGAAAATTGAAAAGAAATGAAAAGACAAAAGAAAAAAAATAGTAAAGAAAAAAGAAAAAAATTTAAAAAAACATAATAAAAAAATTAAAAATTAAATTTAAAAAAATTTAAAAAATTAAAAAACAACAACAAACAAAATGAAAATGAAAAAAAAATCCAAATAAAAAAAAATTAATAAATGCAGTCTTAGAGTTTGATTAACTTCTCTTCCAGTAGGTGGAGCTGTGCCCACCAGGCCAAGCTTCTCCTCTCAATACGCGGGAACCAATCACTATGCAGCAGCTCCTCCTTCTAGACTGGGCGGGTCTCCAATTCTGAGTGCCTACGGCGTTCTCTTGTGTCTAGTCACTTCCCCACTTTTCCTCAAGCCAGGCCCCGCTCACCAGTGACGCTCACCACAATACTGGCTACACACCAGGTCTGTTGCTCCCGGGAGCCCTGTTTTCATGAACGACTGGGCACACTCTCCCTGTTTGCCATACCCTCAGACCCTAAGTTTGTAGAGCTTGGGGCTGAGAACCCTCAATGAATTTTGCTTGCCCTCCGGTAGCCATGCCCGTGGTAGCTGGTGCAAGAGACCTCAGTTGTCAGCACTGGTGGGAGCAGTAGCCGAGAGTTCCGTGCCACGGGTCCCGCACCACTCCTGATTCCCTCGGTCTGGCTATCGCGCTCACGGGAGAGCTGGGAGGTGCCCTTAAGGTTTCCCCGCTGTGTGGAGAGGGAAGGCTAGGGGGTTACACACCTGTCACCGCTGGTTTCAATGAAGTTATCTCCTCCGCCGCATTCTGGTGACATCAGTTCTCTGCCATGGTGGTATCCCATGCAAATGGCGACAGTTCGTTCCCTTTGCTGGGTGACCAATGCAACAGGTGGGTCCTGACTGGCTCTCCCAAGCCCCGTTTCAATCCTGTGGTCCTTGCCTATGAAGGCTCGGTTGGCATTTACCTCCTTAGGTTCAGAAGGGCGGACCAGTTGTTTCAGTGGGATCGTTTAGTGCTGAGTCTCAGCAGTTTGTCTGCGAGAAGCAGGCGAACGGGAGCTTGAATTCAGCTGATCCGGGCTCGGTGTGTGTTCTGACAGGCCCAGACTGTTTGCCCCAGATCCACGTCAGCTCAGCATTGCCTAGTGATCCTGAGCAAACAGCATTTAGATGGCTTACGACTCCCTATGCCCGCGCAGCTGAAGAGGTTAGAGACTTGATCTTTCCGCGCCCGCCACCATGTTGGATCTCAGAGAAAGAATTCTCCTCACTGCCTTAGAGAAAATATAGACCCCAAAGACATGACCCCATAGACCCACCAATCTCCTCCAGCCACACCCTACCCACTTACAGTGAATCCTTGTCAATGAATTAATGCACTGATTAGGTTAAGACTCTCGTAACCCAATCATTCACCTCTATACTTCCTTGCATTGTCTCACACATGAGCTTTTTGGGGGACACCTCATATAGAAACCATATTATCCAGTTAAGCTAGAAAGATAAACAGCATTTTAGCAAAACTATAAATACATGAGAATAAAATAAGAGATATTTTATATCCTAGAGATAAGGAAGGTCTTAGACAAGACACAGATAGTATAATAGGAAAAGAATGGTAGGTTAGATTTTGTAAAATTTTAAAAATCCAAGGGTCAGCCACTATGGCAATGGTTCTGGTTGTTCATAAGTATTTTAATTCCCCTACATCTGGGCATGTGGAGTGAGTGTGCTTCTCCTCCACCACCCCCTGAATTTAGAGAAGGCCATAAGACTTGTTTGGAAAGAACAGAAAAAAAAAAAAAAAAAAAAAAAAAACAGAAATGAAGAAATGTGAACTGCAGTGACATATGTTGAAGCTGGCCAAAAGCATAAAAGTAAGTGCCCCATTCATCATGTTCCCTTTTTCCTTCTGCCAGCATCATCAGTAGAAGAGTGAAAGTCACCAGCTTTTGTCCTTCTGAGAATGATATAAACCCTTGTTAATCTGAGGAATGGACATGTGTCAAGAGTCAGGAAATAGAACTTTGTTTTTAAAAACAGCTTTGAGGGGCTATTTGTTAGCACAACATTTCTAAACCCCTTCTGACTAATGCAGACACTGTAACAAAGTTAAAATACAAGGGACAGGGATTTTGCTTTGCATTTAGCCAAGTACATATCCACAGAGAACCATAAACTCTAGACCAAAGTAATTACAAAAAAAAGAAGTAAAAGAAAAAGCTGACTCTTAAGGAGCTAGAGTGAGTGATGACAGACTGTGGAGGGGAGTAAGCACTTGGAAGACAGGATTGGGATGGGTTAAAGTTTCTATTCTTACAGCTTTTTTTTTTTTTTTTTTGAAGTTAAGCTGTAATTGGCAACACACAGGGTAGTGAAACTACAGCAGGAATCTCACAGTCTTTTTGGCCTGAAGAACCAGAGGAGAGAGTTTGGGGTACCACAACTTTGGTGAGTCCTAGAAAGTAGAGAGCCAGAAAGGAGAAACCTTGAATTCTTAGAATAACTTCTGCCCAAATCTCTGGCTCACCTTGGGAACATGCTTACATGGGTCAGACTTACAGTCAATAATTTGAAAATGGATTGGTACGTATTTTCTCTTCGAAGAACAGAGATTTAAAAAAAAAATATTTAGAACTTCTTTTAAAACAATTAGCCACAGTCTCAGGGTTCTATGGAATAATAATTATAACATATAGGTAGTTGGTGACTCAGAAAAATAAAAAGACAATGGATAATGATTAAAAATTATTTCAATAGGATAGGAATTATAACTCACTGGTAGAGCATTTGTCTAGCTAGATTGTATATAAAGCCCTGCATAGGAATGGGGAGGGAAAATAAAGAAAAGGGAAAAAATAAAAAATAGTGGTCCAAACTTCTTGAATTTGGTTAAAGAGATAAATTTATATATTCAAGATGCTGAGACACTTCGTAATCAAACTGCTGAAAATCTAAGACATAAGCTTGAAAGCAATAAAAAACAAAACAAAACCAAAAAACCTAGCTTATACAGAGGAACTGCGTTTCTAAATACTGCCAACCTACCTTCAAAAACTCTGAATTCTAGAAGACAATAGAAAAATATCTATAATGTGCTGAAAAGAAAAAAAATCAATCCATAATTGCATGTACAGTGCAACTGTTCTCTAAGAATAAAGTCAAAGCTGGGCATGGTGCACTCCCCTATAATTCTAGCAGTTTAGGAGGCTGAGGTAAGAGGATCACAAGTTCAAAGACAGCCTCACAATTTTGCGAGACCCTGTCTCAAAAAATAAAATGTGCTGGGATGTGTCTCAGTGGTTTAGAGCCTCTGGGTTCAATCTCTGGTCTAAACAAACAAACAAACACACAAAAACCCATGAAGTCAAAGTCACTTTCAGACAAAAAACTGAAAAAATTAATTGCTAGCAAATCCACTTATACTTTAAGATATGCTAATGGATATTCTTCAGGGTGAAAGAAGACAGTAGGAGATTGATGTGTGTATGTAAGAATGAAGAACATTGAATATCATAAACAAAACTAATATACAAGCATTTTTTGTTTACTTTTAAAAGATACATGTTTGTCTAAGTAAAAATTATAGCATCGTCTTGTGGATTTTGTCATGCATGTAGAGGTGATTCAAATAACAACCTGACTGGGAACGGAGTTTGTAAATAGATCCATATGATTATGAAGTTTCTATATTTTATATGAAATGGTATAATATTAACTCTTGATAGACTAGGAAGGGAGGTTTTGAATCTCAAGCAGTCTGTGTGTAAATGGGGATGATATTTCCTGTTGTGAAAGGATTTATATGTGCATCATGGATCCTACAGGTCCTTACAGACCCACATGGAAGGCAAATGGAAACATCCCTATTTTCTATGTGGACTCTAGGTCAAGCAATCCCTTGACCAAAAGCAATTTTATGACTCACATTATAGAAGATGTCATATGGCTTCTTTCTTTTTCTATTTTATTTATTTTGGTTCTTGGGATTGAACCCTAGGATGCTTTACCACTGAACTACATCCCCAGTCCTTTTTTATTTTTTTTGAGATGGCTGGCCTCAAGCTTGCGATCCCTATTCCTCAGCCTCCAGAGTCACTGGGATTATAGGTATGTGCCTCAGCACCTGGTTTTCCCTTTTAATACTTACATAACAGCAAATAGAAAGTCCAGGGAGAAAAAGAGAATGATAATATAGGGAAGACAAAATTTTACCTCTATGGGTTTTTTGGCAGGGCCTGAGAGTTAAATTGACATAAAGTGGAGTAGCAAAATCACACAGATTTATTTCATATTAAGTTTTGGTGGACACAGAGAAGTCATAAAGAAATGAAGGTGCAAAGACACAGCTAAACTTGAACATCTGTATATTTAATAGGAAAAAATACAGTAGATTATGAAGAGCTGTTAAGGCAAAGGGGATTGGGCTAGTTAACTGGGTAAAGACATGACTAGGGAGATAAGGGTTAGAATAACAAGGGTTATTTGTACAACTGAACTTCCCATCCTTGATTCTAAGAATGGTCAGGAAGAAAAAGAAAAAAAGAGGGAAGGCAGAGGGTGTCCCTTGAATTCACTATTAGAAATGTGTTTTTAACTCAGAATTAGTCAATATGTCAGGTGGCATATTTTGGGGTGTCAAGCTCTGAACTCCTTCAATATTTAGCATTTTCTTCAGTCATACTAGAGATTGATGGGGACTTTTTAAAAATATATTGTAAATGTTTTTATTCTAATTTATTATATATGACAGCAGAATGCATTATAATTCATATTGCACATATAGAGCAGAATTTTTCATATCTCTGGTTTTATAAAAAGTATATTCACACCATTCGTGTCTTCATCATGTACTAGGGTAATGATGTCCATCTCATTCCACCATCTTTTTGACATCTCTTGTTCCCTCCCTTCCCTTTGTGCTATCTAGAGTTCATCTCATCTTTTTTGATGGGGACTTTTGAGAAACCAAAATAAATGGTAAAGATAAAATATTCCTTACAATGTTAATTTGGTGAACTAGATCAGGAAGCTAGCTGAGTATTAGAAAAAAAAAAAACCACAAGAGTGCATGATGGGATTTGTTAATGGGCAGCTCAGCCTTTGTAAATTCTTCTTGGAAAGGGTTTGGATTTGGGGATGCAGAATATTTAACTCCCTCTGAGGTAGCGCAGACTGACGGAGGCTAAGGTTTGAGGAGGAATAGAGTTGACAGGTAAGTCCTATCTGTCTTAACTTGCCTATACAGTGTCCTGCTATGTGACCTTTTAAGCCAATGTTCTGTGCTAGAAATTGCCCACATGTATCTAGATCATATTTCTTGAACTTGTGAATATGACCTTATTTGGAAAACAATTAATATGGTTGTTAAAAATACTTGCTTTCAGCTGGTGCATGACCATAATCCCAGTGGCTTGGGAGGCTGAGGCAGGAGAATTGAAAGTTCAAAGCCAGCCTCAGCAACATAGCAAGGCCCTAAGCAACTTAGTGAGACCCTGTCTCAAAATGAAAAAATAAAAAGGGGTAGGGATGTGGCTTAGTAGTTAAGTGTCCCTGGTACTAAAACAAAACAAAACAAAATAACTTGCTTTGTATGTAGTCGTTTCTCTCACTTGCTTTGCTTTCTTCTCCATACTTGTTAGTGTCTTCTCAGCTCTTTAGGGACTCTAACAATAAGCAAAAAGTTAAGTTAAATGTGAAAGACAGTGTGGAAATGTGTTCAAGTGTCCAGTGGCAGTGAATAGTTCACACTGATACTTCATGGCCTGTTAGCACCAGCAGTGTATGAAATCCATTTCCCTTGTATTGACACTCAGCATAAATTTCAAAATACGCACACAGGATTCTGACATTCTATGGAATGTATTTGGAAAGTATCATGAGGATTTTGCTATGTATAATTTTGTACAAATTTATGCATTGAGTTCTGGTGTCAGAAATCTAAATTTTGGTTACATGAACATTGGCAAAAAAATTATGAAATTTGTATTTAAAAAAACAATGAGGCATTTAACCAGGGAAATGTTATTTAATGTGTGACATTCTGCAGACTATGCTTTTATTTGCAGGGTGTTTAGCAGCAAATGCTTAATATGAAATATACAAAAAGTTAATATAAGTAAACAATGGGAAAAACAATAAAAAATAGCTAAGGTTCTGAGCAAATTAGAGAAATAATAGAAGTAGTTATTTAATGAATAAAGGAATATGCAACCTCAGAAGTATTCAGGAAATTAAAATGAAAATCACTAGAAAGTGGCTGTTTTACATTCATTCAGTTGGGTCAACGAACAAAATTTAATAGTAACAAATATTGGTGAGCTTGTGGAGCAATGGGGATTCCAACTCACAGGGTAATTGGTACAGTAACTGCAGAATGTAAGGTAGCATTATCCATAAAGATTGAAGATCTGCATGTGTCATGGCTCATATTGCTGAAGAAAATTCATACAACATATTTAACGCAACATAATGCAACAAAGTTTTTTTCATACTTCTATAAACATAAATACTTACCAGTGGCTAAATAATAAATATTATGAAATGTTCCCAGGAGATGATTTTTGAAAAGCAAAAGAGAAGGAATAAGATGGAGATGAATCTCAAAATATTGTGTTAAATAAAAAAATTTTTGAAGATGAGTTTCAGAAGAATATCATATTGCCAACAATTATATAGAAATTTAAAACACAAAAAAATATTGTTTTCAACTAGTTGGCAAGTGGTAAATATAATACTACTATTTAGATCTAGAGGTTGTAAATTCTCCTGTGTTGAAATTGTGCATGGCAACAGGCTCCCTATAAAAAGGAAGTTTCTATATTTCTTGATTTAGCGATCTAATTTCTAGAAAGCTTTCCTAAGGAAATAGAGACATAGACAAATTAATTATCATGATTGTATATTACAGAATTTACATGTAATTTAATGTTCCAACTACTCTGCCTGTGAATTGGACAATTGTTGAATTTATTATGGTACATAAGGTGCATTTGAAAATATTTTTAAAATTATATTTAATGACATGGGTAAATACAGTATATAATTTCCAGTGAAAAAAAGATTCAAAATCACTTTGCTATATGATGTAAATTTGGTTTAAAAAATCAGTAAAGAGACAAAACTGAAAGGACACATAGAAATAAGACTGAGAATATTAAAATGTTATCTATGTTTACTTTGAGTGATAGAATAATATATGATTTTAAAAACGGCTTGAGGTCATTTCCAAATTGAGTGCAGTGAAAAAATTTTACATTCATACTTGTAACAAACAGCTTCATTGACCCATCTAAAATGAGTAGGGGCTCCATCAGGACTTCGTTCCCCCAGCTGAATAGATTTTTACCTGTTCGCTTTTTCTGAATTGCCAGCTTCTGTCTATGCTTGGAACTAGGAGAGCAGCATTCTATGTGGAAGTGCTTGAAGGAAAATTAAAGGAAATTTTAACCCATTCACCTGTAGGAAGTAATCTAAGCCATGTGGGAACTGAAAAGATTAAATATATGAATGAATGAACAGAACCTAGCATAAATAAGTATCTCTTATACTCATTATTATTATTACTACTTTGTTGTTATGTTTTAAATGAAAGTTTGCAAATCACTTCTATTTTAGAACCCCCAAACAGGCTTCCATGTAACCTACAAGTATAATATCCTAATCATGGAAAACCAGTTGATGTCTGTTGTGTCACTGATATAAAAAATATATATATGAGACAGGAAGCGTTTGGGAGAAGAGTAGAAAAAAAATGGTAAATCTTGTTCTTGAAAAGATTGAACTATTTGTCCCCATTAGAGGTGGTCATCATGTTCACGCTGGAGCCATTCTAGGGGGCAGAATCAGGGACATTTGAGGGTGGTAAACCTTTGAGACTAAGAGCCTATATTTTACAATTTAGAATTTACAATTTAGTTATCTATTTATTTCACCAGTTTTTCTCTTGGATAACTGATTCTATGTATGTAACTTGCAGTAGGAATGTCAGAGAAAGGGCATTGAAATTCAGGATTTAAAAATTATTTTTATTTGTTGTAATTAATTAAACATGACAGTTGAATGCATTTTGACCCATCACATATAAATGGAGTATAACTTCTCCTTCTTCTGGTTGTACGTGAGGTAGAGTTGCACAGGTTATGTAATCATATATGCACAAGGGTAATGATGTCTGATTCATTTTGCTATCATTCCTACCCCCATATCCTCTCCCCTTCCTTCATTCCTTCCTTTCTAATCCAAAGTACCTCTATCCCCTCATCATTGTGAATTAGCATCTGTATATCAGAGAAAACATTCAGCCTGTGGTTCTTTGGGATTGGCTTATTTCACTTAGCATAATATTCTCCAGTTTCATCCATTTACTAGCAAATGCCATAATTTCACATATTCCATTGTGGGTATATACCACAATTTTTTAACCCATTCATCTGTTGAAGGGTACCTAGGTTCCATAGTTAGGCTATTGTGAATTCAGCTGCTATAAACATTGATGTACCTGCATCAATGTAATATGCTGATTTAAAATCCTCTGGGTATAAACCTAGGAGTGCAATAACTGGGTCAAATGATGGTTCCATTCTGAGTTTTCTTAAGAATCTTCATACTGCTTTCCTTAGTGGTTACACCAATTTGCAGTGCCATCAGGAATGTATGAGTGTACCTTTTCATCACATCCTTGCCAACATTTATTGTTTTCTATATTCTTATTTTTTTAAATGTTAATGACTTTTTAAATATCTTCATTTTTATGTGGTGCTGAGGATTGAACCCAGTGCCTCACACATGCAAGGAGAGCGCTCTCACTCTGAGCCACAATCTCAGTCCCTATTTCCTATATTCTTGATGATTGCCATTCTAACTGGAGTGAGATGAAATCCCGGAGTAATTTTGATTTGCATTTCTCTAATTGCTAGAGATGTTGGACTTTTTTTTTTAAATTTTTTTCTTTTTAAAATTTCTCCTAATTAGTTATACATGATAGCAGAATGCATTTTGATTCATTGTACACAAATGGAGCACAACTTTTTCATTTCCCTGGTTCTACACCATGTAGAGTCATGCCATATATGCAGTCATACATGTACCTAGGGTGATGATGACCATCTCATTCCAACATCTTTCCTATTCCCATATCGCCTCCCCTTTCCTTTGTCCAATCAAAGTCTCTCCATCCTTCTCATACCCCCCCTCCCCATTATGGATCACCATCCACTTATCAGAGAGAACATTCAGCCTTTGGTTTTTTGGGATTGGCTTACTTCATTTAGTATGATATTCTCCATCTCATTTCATTTACCTGCAAATGCTATAATTTTATTCTCTTTAAATGCTGAGTAATATTCTATGGTGTATATATACCACTTTTCTTTATCCATTCATCTGTTGAAGGGCATCTAGGTTGGTTCCATAGTTTAGCTATTGTAAATTGAGCTGCTATGAACATTGATGTGGCTGCATCACTATAGTATGCTGATTTTAAGTTCTTTGGGTATAGATGAGGAGTGGGATAGCTGAGTCCAATGGTGGCTCCATTCCAAGTACTCTAAGGAATCTCCGTACGGCTTTCCATAGTGGTTGCACCAATTTGCAATGCCATCAGCAATGTATGAGTGTACATTTTTTCCTCATCCTTGCTTGTGTTCTTGATAATTGCCATTCCGACTGGAGTGAGATGAAATCTTAGAATAGTTTTGATTTACATTTCTCTAATTACTAGAGAAGTTGAACATTTTTTTCATATATTTGTTGAACAGTTGAATATCATATTCTGAGAAGTGTCTGTTCAGTTCCTTAGCCCATATGTTGATTGGGTTATTTATTTTTTTGGTGTTAAATTTTTTTGAGTTCTTTATATATCCTAGAGATTAATGCTTTATGTGAGGTGCATGTGGTAAAGATTTTCTCCGATTCTGTAGGCTCTGTCTTCATGTTATTGATTGTTTCCTTTGTTGTGAAGAAGCTTTTTAGTTTGATTCCATTCCATTTATTGATTCTTGATTTTACTTCTTATGCTTTTAGAAGTCTTTTTAAGGAGTTAGTTACCAACATGGTGGAAATTTGGGCCTATGTTTTCTTCTATTAGGTGCAAAGTCTCTGTTCTAGTGCCTAAGCCCTTAATCCATTTTGAGTTGATTTTTGTGCAGAATGGAGAGACAGGAGTTTAATTTCATTTTACTACATATTGATTTCCAGTTTTCCCAGCACCATTTGTTGAAAAGGGTATCTTTTCTCCAATGTAGGTTTTTGGCACCTTTGTCTAGTATGAGATAATTGTATTTGTATGGGTTTGTCTTTGTATCTTCTGTTCTGTATCATTAGTCTACATATCTGTTTTGGTGCCAATACCATGCCATTTTTGTTCAATGGCTTTGTAGTGTAATTTAAGGTCTGGTATTGTGATGTCTTCTGTTTCACTTTTCTTGCTAAGGATTGCTTTGGGTATGCTGGGTCTCTTATTTTTCCAAAAGAATTTCATGATTGCTTTTTCTAGTTCCATGAAGAATGTCACTGGGAATTTAATAGAAATTGCTTTAAATCTGTATAACACTTTTGGTAGTATGGCCATTTTGACAATGTTAATCCTTTCTATCCAAGAGCATAGGAGATCTTTTCTTCTTCTAAGGTCCTCTTCAATTTCTTTCTTTAGCGTTCTCTAGTTTTCATTGCAGAGGTCTTTCACCTCTTGTTAGTTTGATATCCAAATATTTTTTGAAGTCATTGTGAGTGGAATAATTTTCCTGATTTCTCTTTTCAGTGGATTCATCACTGATGTATAGGAATGCATTTGATTTAAGGGATTTAATTTGTATCCTGTTAATTTGCTGAATTTATTTATGAGTTCTAGAAGTTTTCTGGCAGAATTTTTTAGGTCTTCTAAATGTATGGAATTCAGGAATTTGATGGCATTTATGAGAATTTCCTATAGGACACTTTGTCAGTTATATGGTGAATCATGTTGCAAGGCTGATACTAGTTAATTTTACATTCTGTTGAGTGTTGATATATGCTTCAATATATATTGTGATTCTACAATAAATTTTTTTTTCTGCTACTCAATTTCTCAACATATTGACTTCTATTATAACATGAAGTTGCTAGATGGAAACAGAATTATGTTCCAAAACAGACAAAAGATTCAGCAAATGTAATTTTATGTGCCAAAAACATATATTAATAGTTTTTAAGATAAGTGTCCTTGAGGGAAAATATGATAAATTTGCATATGATTTAAGTCTTCTTTAAAGAACCAGGAAAAAAGTATAAAAACAAAAAGCAAAAACAAACATAAGGCAGTTTCATCTGTTTGCATGGTATAAATGGGTTCTTGTTGTGAGACTTAGGATGGTGCACCTCCTGGTTCCATCTTGTATTTGGAGATAATAGATGAGAATTTTTAGAGAATGGTCTTGATCAAAATCTATTTGGCCTCCAAATCTTGTCCAAAGACTGTAGGCCTTTTCTTATTTTACCTGATAAATGCAAGTCATTAGGTAACTATTTTGGTTTTTTTCTCTGTGTGACAATTAGGTATTTCTGCCTACGGTGAGTCTTCCTTTCTCACCATTGCTAGACTGTAAGTTGCATAATGAGAAAGATTGCCTCTAACTTGCTCACCTCTGTATCATAGCCTGGTACCATTCATTTAAATGATGTTGAATGCATTAACTAGTTTATTTGTCTATCTATTGATTTCTCCAGGTTGCTACTTTGTATATCAGAAGTATCAGCCTTTGTTTCCTTGCTTTGAAAAGAGATCATGTAAGGTTTATACCACTGATGGATTGTCAAATACAGATGGTAAAAATATATAACAGATGAAGTTTTAATCTAATGGAGGGATTGATAAAGCTATGATAAGCTTTAAGAAAATTATACTACATTTAGTTGTGTAGGTACATGAGGCATTTGCAAACACCTGAGCCACATAAAATGGAGCATCTCCTGTATCTGATCTCCTATTCCCCTTCCTTAGGTGCTGTTCACATTTGCTTCTTTTAAGCGTATTTAATCTGTGAAAAGTTGGCAGCCTTTTCTCTTTTCTGAGGTGTTTTTTTGAAGAACAATGCACTTAAACTACAATCTTGCCAGACATAGTGTTATAGTGGTGCATACCTATAATCCCAGCTACTTGAGAGCTGAGGCAGGAGGATCACAAGTACATGGGCAGTATTTTAGTCAGTTTTTTTTTCTGCTGTGACCAAAATAACTGACAAGAACAATTTTAAAGGAGGAAAACTTTATTTGGGGGTAAAGTTTCAGAGGTCTTAGTTCATAGACGACTGACTCCCATTCCTTGGGACCTGAGATGAGGCAAAACATCATGGTGGAAGTGTATGGTTAAGGAAAGCAGCTGGGAATCAGCACCAGGAAGCAGAGAGAGAGAGGTCTGCTCAACAAGGACAAAATATAAACCCCAAAGGCACATTCCCAGGGATCCACTTCCTCCAGCCATACCCTACCTGCTAACAGTTTCCACTCAATGCCTATCAAGGGATTGATTCACTGGTTAAGGTTAAGTCTCTCATAACACAATCATTTCACCTCTAAACTTTCATTGTCTCACATGTGAGCTATTGAGGGACACCTCAGATCTAAATCATAACAAGCAGCCTGGGCAACTTAGTGGGACCCTGTCTGAAATTTTTTGAAAAGGACTGGAGGTGTCGCTCAGTGGTACAGTGCCTCTGGGTTTAGTCAGAAACACACACACACACACACACACACAGAGAGAGAGAGAGAGAGAGAGAGAGAGAGAGAGAGAGAGAGAGAGAGAAAGCTGCAAACTATTTGGATTGTTGATCTAAATGAAAGGCTATAGACTGGTATTGTATTTTGTTGTTGAGATAAAATCAATGTATAAAAAGTTGAAAAAGAAGTGGACTAATCCTTGACCATCCCTGAACATTATTCTCTCCCAGTTCTAAAAAGAAATCTTGCTTACTCTTTACTTCTTTGATACTTCTTCCTGATCTTTCAGTTTGCTACAGGTTTACTTTATTCAAATGTATAGAAGCTAAAAATGGTACAAAGAATGGTATTCCAAACTATATGCATTTGGAACCAGGTGCCATTATTAAGTGCTCTAGGTCTTTGTAAGCTCTTGATGAACTGAGATCAGATTCTGTAACCTAGTGCCTTACTGTAAAAAAGTTTAAACAGCTTAGGTATATGGTATAACCATCACATAATTATCCCTGGGAAAGGGCTGTTTGTAGTGATGGTATTGGAAGCTGATGAGTGAGAGTAATTGAAATGTTCACATCACTTCCAAACCTATTGCAAGACTATTTCCATATCCAATTGACTTTCATAGCATATTTTAAAGATAAAATAGGGAAGACCTTGATCTTCTCCCCTTTCCTTATCTGACCCCTTTTGTTCTGGAAAGGCATCTATGCTCACCCAACAACCACCATTATCACCCCACTTCTGTCATTTATAACAAGATTAATTATCAGTCAGGCAAGAAGAATCACAGCAGAAATCTTGGATAATTATTATCCAGCATTTATATGCACTATGTAGTGGTGACTTGTAGGAGAAATAGGATCACTTGTGAAGTTCAGATGTTGATGGTAATAGGGGAGAGAGATATTAAAACATTTTAGTTTTAGAGGGCAGTGATTTTAGATGAATTAAAGACTTCTGCTGTCAGCTACAATGAAGAAACTATTATCACCCTGCAACTCCTTTCATTAACAACTGTATGATTAGATAAATGTATGACACAACCGTTTCCAGGAATTGGGTGACAGGCTTTGATCTTTGAAGGAAAGTAAATACCTGAGGTAAGCCTTTCATCTACCTTGGTTTTCTTCACAGGAGTGCATTTAGTGGACCAGAGAATAAGGAGGTGAAGTCAAGCATTGCATGGTTGTTTCAATGAACCTAGCAGGCAGAATTTGTAGTTTGAGGATGTTAAAGTGGCATGAATTTGCAGAGTAGGGTACTGAAGAAAAGAGTTCTGAATGGGAGATACTACCTAGAAGTGTACATGGAGTTTCTTGCAGATTTTTGCCTGAATGTTTAAAAGTGTATTAGAAGATTTTGTGAAGCCTAGGACAAAATGACCACTGTGGAACCAAGAACCAATTAAAGATACAAGTAGTTTCCCAGAGATGGGAAATGTTGGAATTCTGATTCCCTGAGCACCTAACATTCAAGTGAGACTCCAGAAAGGCCAGCTTCAGGAGTAGGAACCATCCCAGAATAAGGTCTTGTTCTAGGACTAAAGCCAAACTTGAAAGAGACCAGTCCTAGCAATGGAAGGATCAATAGAAGTTGTTAGTAATGTAATCATCTGCAGAACATGGATAGTACATTGTAAGGAAGACAATATAATCCAGGTTCTCTAAATGTATCACACAAAGTCCAGCTTATAATATCAACAACAACGAAATTACTGGACTTATAAAGAAACAGATCCATTAACCAGAAAAAAAAGCAATCTGAAACAGGTCTTGAAATAATGTAGGTGATAGAATTAATAGTTAAGGACTTCAAAATAGCTAGTAATTTATTGAAAGATTTAACATAAGGTCGGTCACAAGTGAAAGAAGAGATGGGAAATTTCATAGGAATAAATATGAGCTATAAAAAGAACCATATGTATATATTCTAAAACTGAAAAGAAGTATTTCTCAAAATAAAAAAAAAATCATCAATTAAAAACTACAGACTGTGTTAGTAAACCTTAAGACAGATTATAAATGATATGATGTGAGGAACATAGTGTGAAAACTAGAAAAAACAGACAAGCAAAAGAAATGCTTTCGTGACCTCTGAGACAAAAGCGAACAGTAAATATTTCTACAACTGGAGTCCCAGAAAATAGAAGAGAGAACTAGGCTGAAAAAAATTAATACAATGGGCTGAATTTCTCCAAATATGATAGAAAATACCAAATTACAGGTTCAAGATGTTTTAGCAAAGATGTTTTGGCTTAGGTAACCAAAACAGGATAACAACAAAGTGAACCATACCGAAGCATATCATACATACCCAAACTGGTAAAATACAGAGGTAAAAAAAAAAGATCCGGGCTGGGGATGTGGCTCAAGTGGTAGCGCGCTCGCCTGGCATGCATGTGGCCCGGGTTCGATTCTCAGCACCACGTACAAACAAAGATGTTGTGTCTGCCGATAACTAAAAAATAAATATTAAAAAATTCTCTCTCTCTCTCTCTCTCTCTCTCTCTCTCTCTCTCTCTCTCTCTCTCTCTTCCTCTCTCACTCTCTCTTTAAAAAAAAAAAGAAAAAAGAAAAAAGATCCTGGGATTGTGGGGAGGACATTATATATACATGGGAGCAACAGTAAGAGTTCCTTTGGCTTCTTGAATAAAGACCATTCAAGAAGAAGAGAGAGGAACTTTTTTTAATGCAAAACGAAAAGAAAATCTGTCAATATAAATTGTCTATATTCAGTAAACACGGACTTAATTGAAAAGTGAACACATAATTAAGATATTTTCAGATAACAAAATCTGAAAGAAAAGTACTAAAATAGACAAACTACACTATAAGAAATGATAAAGGAAATTCTTCCAGATAAAGGAAAACAATACCAAGTGGAAACTTAGATCTGTAGGAAGAAATAAAGAGCATTAGAAATGATAAATATGTGGATAAATATGTATTTTTATATGTATAACTTTTCATCTTAATTTTTAAAGGACAATTTAATATTTGAAGCAAAAGTTATATTATTGTAGTGTGAAGTTTATAATGTAACTATAAATACAATATTTGACAGCATTAGCATTATGGAGAAGGGAGCAGTAAATGGTCTCATACTATTTATTGTACAATTCCTATATTTTACATGAAGTGGTTTATGGATGCATAATGTTAGTTTTAAAAAGCACATACATGGATGTATAAATATATAAATATTACCAAGAGGTATAATTTACAAAGTCAACAGTGGCAATATTTAAGAAATAATCACATTTTTTGAGGGGGGGGAGAGAGAGAGAATTTTTTAATATTTATTTTTCAGTTTTCGGTGGGCACAACATCTTTATTTTATTTGTATGTGGTGCTGAGGATTGAACTCAGTGCCCTGCACATGCCAGGCGAGCACGTTATGGCTTGAGCCACATCCCCAACCCAGAAATAATCACTTTTAATAGAAAGAAGGAAGAGGGAAACAAAAGCAGATGGCACAAATATTAAATAAATATTTCAATGGTATATTTAGAATGAATCAGATAATCATATTAAATATAAATGGACCAATAAATAAATATAAATGGACCAAATTCCACAATTAAAAGTCCAAGATTGTCAATGTGGATTTAAAAATAAATAAAGCCCAACTATATGTTGATTGTAACATATGCACTTTAAATATGAAAACACAGAGTTGAAAGTAAAAGGAGTGAAAAAAATATATATATATATAACTCAAATACTGATTTTTTGAAAACTGTGACAATATTAATTACATAAAGTAGACTTCAAAATCAGGAAGCTTGTCAAAGTTAAAGAGAGGCATCTTTCTTCTTTTTCTTTTCTTTTTTTTTTTTTTTTTTCCAGTTCTGGGGATAAAACTCAGGACTTTGTGCATTTTATGCATTCTAGAAAAGTACTCTACCACTGAGCACATATCCCCAGTCTAAAGAGGGAAATTTCTTTACAACAAATTGTCAACTAAATTGTCAATTAAGAACACTTAATAATCCTGCATGTTTACTCAACTAATAATGAAGACCTATAGAACAGAAACCCAGACAAGATTATTTTTGCTCTTCTAGCATTATATTATGAAAAAAATTAAATACATAGAAATGCTGAAAAAATATTTTAATGAACATCTTGTATGCTCAGCACTTGTTGTCTAACATTAACGTTATACTATGCTTACTGTAACAAATTTCTGTCTGTTCTCTTTGCTTCTGTCCATCAATTCATCAAATCCAGTGATTTTGAGACACTGCTCTGTGAAGCTCCAGGGAGTGAGTGTGTGTTCACAGGGGGAGGTACTATGAGAATACCTATTTGGTCAAATAATCAATGTTTCAGCCTATTGTTCTCTTTCATATATTGCACTTACGTTTATACTTCCTGAAGATACAGTTCTGTGACTAAAAGAAAAAAAATGGAAATATGTATCATAGTAAGCCACCTTCCCAATCTAGTTTAGCATAATCCAGAAAGCAGATCATGTGTTCCTTGATGATGCTGAATGGGTATATCAACTTGGGTAGCTTTTCTGAGGGCAAGGACCCAACTTCATACGTCTTGCTGGACAAATGAAGGTGGGAAAATTATTTATTCTGAGTATACTATTGTATTTTGGGGGCACTCCTGTGGGAATATGGTATGAGTTGGACAGTTCTCCCCTGGCTGTCAGATTTGTTAATTATCACTAATAATGGAGCTGTTTTACTTCTAGAATCCCTCAAGACCATTTATTAATTACAAGACTATAAATTTCCTCTATTCAATCCAATTTTCTCTCTCTGATATTCCCCTATTCAGAAATACCAACACTGAAACATTGCTTGCTTTTAAATTAAACACATAAGATTTGAATAGAACTTTGGAATATGAGGGTTACATCTACTGTGTTCTAAATATTGGTACTTACTGTTCTTCTAAAACTGTCTCCAAAAAATGGGAAATCCTTCATAACTCATTTTATATTTTCCGAAGTTCTTTTTCCTCTGGTCAGATCCAGTAGGGCGCTGTATATGCCTTGTATCCAGTAATGGAAAATTCTCTACACAGAATGTGATCAGAAGACTTAATGGGCTTAAGCAATTACCTTACCCATGGGGACCCAGTGGATGATATTTGTGACCCCACTGTACAGAAAAGAGCAGACACTGAGAAATAAGGGAAGTTGTCTCAAGTCCACCAGAAAACAGGATGAGGTTTTTAGGTGTTTGAGAAAAGTGCTCCATTCACTCCATTTCTGCCTCAGAACACTGAGCAGCATGTAGCTAGGCTGAGTTTTCTACTCTGGGAAATGTTATTTTTTACTTATCAAAAATGTATTACAGTTAGAAGAATTACAGTCTCCCTCACACCATATGCTAAAATTAATTCCAGCTGGATTAAAGCAATAAATAAATGTATAAAATCAATCATTAGAAACCCAGAATAGAAATGAATATTTATCCCAACTAGAGTGAGAGATGACTTTGTAAACTTAAAGGCAAAGAGAAAAGATCATAAAAGTACGGATTAGTAGGTTTGACTCCATTAAAAATTTAAAATTCTGTTCATCAAAAATCAAAACTACAAGGAGGCAAGGGTCTGAGGCAAATACCAGGGACAAGTGGCTAGGGGTATTAGAGGACCAAGGCATTTGATGGCAACGTGTGATTCTTATAGTTTAATGCTAGGTCAGGCGTCCAGTCTTTTCTAACCTTAAGTTATTTCCATTCCTTTCTTGCTCAGTAGAAGAATTCTTAGTTGTCTGGGTTCTTTTCCTTCTTGTTATTCTATAACCTTTTTTAGCTCTAGCAGTGGCCTGGTTTTATATTCCATTGCATTCTTTGCCTGAGGCCCTCTACCTCTTACATGCATTCTTTAGTAATGTTTCTATGAACTCTAAATAATGTGAGTTTCCCCAGCAATGTTGTCCTATGCCACTTTTTATTAGGTATCAGTGTTCTATGCTCATCTCTTGTTGCAGATATAGTGGTTTTACTTCTAGAAGAAAAGTGTGATGTGTAATTCTACTTGGTTTTCTAACTTTGCTAAAAAATTGAGTGCTGGAAAGTGTGTGTGTGTGTGTGTGTGTGTGTGTGTGTGTGATATTCAAAGGGAATAGACAAAAGTAATAACTATAGGAAGTTCTGGTGGGAAAGTATGTTCTAGCAAAATATGTTTCCACATTATCTTCATCCACTAGAAGCAAAAAACTGTAATGAGCTGAAGGAATTGATGGATGAGTCAGTGTACATTCTGAACCAAGTTTCAGTGAATTACACTGAGCAAGATTCTCCCACCTTCTCCTGTGTCTATTCGCAGGGGTTAATACTTATAAATCACGATTACATTTTGCCAACAACCACCCGATCAACAGGTAGCTCTTGTTCCATGGTATATCCCCAGAGAAAATATGTATAAACATCCATTCACTCATAATAGTTAAGAACTCATTATGTCAAGGTACTGTAAAATACACAAAGAGAAATTCTCAATATGTTTAATATATTATCAATGGTGAATATATATAATTAAGTATAGGAAGTTCAGAATTTGCTAAGTGTCATATGAAACATAAATAATGGCAATATGTAAATCAATGGTTGTGCAACTGAAGTGATTCTGCAATCTGTATATGGGGTAAAAATGGGAGTTCATATCCCACTTGAATCAAAGTGTGAAATATGATATATCAAGAACTATGTAATGTTTTGAACAACCTACAATAAAAATTAATTTAAAAAAAAAAAAAGAAACATAAATAAAAATATGCAGTTGAAATATAGTGAACAGAGGCTTCTTGTCCAGAAAAGATGGTATAGACTCACTTTCCCCTGTTAAGCACAACTTTAAATTCTAGTAATGGTATAATAGACATGCAAATGAGAACTCTGGAAGGTGGTTATAAGAGAACTTGGGTTGATTTGAGACTCTAGACCTGGAGGGGAAAGCACAGTGGCAGCATGCTGGGTCCCAGAACAGAAAGCGGCCTCCCAGACCATTTGTTTCCTAACTCCCAAACTAGCAACAAAAGGAATTCCAAGAAGGCTGGTTTCTTCTGTGATTGATTGGGTGTCTTTATGTCAACTTTGGACAAATCTAACATCATCAGCAAAAGGGATTAACTAGAAGCCTTATCAAAAATAACTGGTCAACTGGGCACAGTGGCAAAAGGCTATAATCCAATCTTAATATGAGGATTTCAAGTTCAAGGCCAGCCTTGGCAACTTAGTGAGAACCTATTTCAAATAAAATTAAAAGGATGAGGGCTAGAACTCAGTGGTACACCATCCCTGGGTTAAATCCCTAGTACCCACTCCTCCACACACACACACACACACAGGATGTCCAGAGGAATTCCTCTACTTCCCCATCAGGCCTTTTTCACCAAGAGATGCTGAGGCAGATGGACAAGCAGAAGAGGCAAGAGAGACCCAAAATAGTGATATGTGCTACTTGGGAAGTTTTTTTTTTTTTTGTCTCTGTGGGTCTCAAGCTTTTCCTTCCCTACCTAGAGACATTGGGGCAGCAGATAGAACCAGAAATGAGGATGCAGCCTCTTTTTTCCCACATACCTGATACTCTCCTCTTCAGCCCAGAGACGCTGACAGCAGGAGGAGCCCATTATGCCCCTCTTGCACTGAAAGACATCTGATACCCAGTGTGGAGAAACCCCTTTAACACCCACAGACAGTGAAGTGGGAGCAGGGACCAGTGGGAGCCCTGTGCCAGCAGATAAACCCAGCAGCCAAAATAGCCACCTCAACTAATGTAGAAATTAGAGTGCCTCTGGACCTATAGCCAGAAAAGTAGCCATGACCCACATGATTGATTTAACAGGTATACCGCTTACTACAATGAAAGATTTAAATAGAACTTGGAATTTCTTACCATAATAGAGAAAATGTCCAGAGTGCTATAAAAAAAAAACCCACTCATCATAACAATAACTAAGAAAAATCACAGACCATAGGGAAAAGGGCAATCAGCTGACACTAATACCTCCAAGATGAATCTGGTGTTGGAATTATCTGACAAAAATTCTGAAGCATCTGTCATATAAATGGCTCACATCCATTACAAATTTTTTGATAAACACTTAAAAATAGAAATTCTTAAATAACAAGTAGAATTTGTAAAACAGAACTAAATGGAAATTCTACAACTGAAAAATACAATAACAAAAATTAAAAAAAATTATGAGTAATCTGAATAGTAGAGTGAAGGTGAGAGATGATAGAATTATTAAAGGTAAGAACAGAACAATAGAATCCTTCCAATTTGAAAAATACAGGAAATAAACTAGAGAAAAGGAATAGAGCTTCAGGGATACGTGGAACAATGATAAAAAATTCAACATTCATGTCATTGGTGTTGCAGAAGAATAGAGAGAATGGGGCTGAAAAAAACATTTGTAGAAATAATGACTGAAAATTTCACAAATTTGACAAAAGACCACAAACTTACAGATCTGAAAAGCTGAACGAACCCCAGATGTGATAACCTCAAAGAAATACATGTCAAGATACATCCTAATTAAACTTTTAAAGATGAAGTATATAGAAATATCTTTAAAGCAATGAGAGAGAAATGACATATTACCCAAGGAGGAATACAAATTCAGATGACAGAAGATTTCTCATCTTATACAATGTAGGCCAGAAGGAAGTGTCACAATATTTTTCAAGCAGTGAAAGAACTGACAACTGTAAAATCTTTGTCCAGCGAAACTGTCCTTCAGAAATGAATAGGAAGTAACATTCTCAGACAAGGAAAGAGTAAATGTATTTGTTATTAGCAAATATTCTCCTAAAGATTGACTAAAGGATGTTCTTCATGTAGAAAGAAGTGATAAAAACTAAAATATTGGAGGACTAAGAAAGAAGAAATAACAATGAAAAGAGATGTATGGGTACATTCAATAAAATGTCATTTTCTTCTTGAGTTTTCTAAATAATATATAATTAAAATAAAAATTATAATCTCATCTGATATTCACATCAACAATATTTAAAAATGGGAAAAGTGAGAGATTTAAGTGGGAGTGAGGTTTCCACACTTAAAGTAGTAAAATTCTCACAACAATAAACTCTAATAAGTCACATATTAGATTACAATATCATTCCCAGAGCAACTACCATGAAACTATGCAAATAAATACTTCCTAAATTATTCCATCAAGACAGAATCCCACAGGAAGGTAATGAAAGAGAAGGAGATGAATGAGGAATAGAGAAATCAAAAAGAAACCAAGTATAAAATGATATACTGAAATGTGAACATCACTAGTTACTTAAATGTGAATCATCTGAATATACCAATTAAAAAACAGATATTGGCAGAATGAGTAAAAGAACACAATCCAACTATGTTTTTGCAGTAAACTTGTTTCAAATTCAATGATTAGGTAATTTGAAATTAAAAAGCAGGAAAACACTAATTTTTAAAAAAAGCAGGAGTAAAATTAAGATCTAGTAAAAGTGGAATGCATGATAAAGAATATATCTAGAGATAAATGAGGATATTGTACAATGATAAAAGAAGTAATCTACCTAGAAGACAAAGTGATCCTAAATGTATATACATACCAAACAGAGTCTCAGAGTATCAGCAAAAAATGATAGAACCAAAGGAGAAATAAATAAACCAACAGTGATAGTTGGGGACTTCAGTGTCTCCTGTCAAAAATAGATAAAACTAATATATAGAAAATCATCAAGAACAAAGAAGATAGGGTATCATAATCAACCAATAGTATCTAGTTGTCATATACGGAATATTCCATATAACAATAGCAGAATACCCTTTTTATTTTAAACACCCATAGAATTTTTTTTAATGGACTATATCCTAGACCATATAGAAAAACTCAGTTTTCAGAATTGAAATCGTAAAGAATGTATTCTTAGACCACAATAAAATCTAACTAGAAATCAATAACAAAAATTCAGGAAAGTCTCTATACACATAAAAATTAACATATTTCTAAGTTCATCCATAGGTGAAAGATTGAGTATTAAAGGAAGTTAAAAATACATAGAACTGAATGAATAAAGAAGAAAAATGTTATGTTTATAAGAAAAAGCAATTGACCAAATCCAACATTCATTCTTAATAAAAACTATCAGTATAAATATGAATTACCTCAACTAGGTAAAGAACATCCTTGAGATTGGGAATAAGACAAGGCTGTTCACTCTCACTGCTTTTATTCTACGTGGTTCTAGAAGTTCTGGCCTCAACAATAGGCTAGAAAAGGAAATAAAAAATATGCAATTGGGAAAGGAATGAAATAAAATTATCTCTTTTTGCAGATGTTCTGATTGTCTACCTAGAAAATCTCCAGGAATCTATAACAACAGCAAACAAGAACTAGAACTAATAAATGAGTTCAGGCAGAGAACAGAATACAAACATACACATAAACAATGATGTTTTTATATGCTAACAATGAATGTGCAGAAACCAAAATTGAAAACACAATACCATTTACAATAATTCCAGAGAAAATGTAATACCTAGGTATACCCTTGGCGAAACAGGTACAGGGTTAATATTGATGAATTTACAAAATGCTATGAAAGTAATTAAAGGCCTAAATGAATAAGACTTGGGAATTTCAATATAGTAAAGATGTCATTTCTCCCCAAATTGATCTTTAGATTTAGTTCAATTCCTAATAAAATCTCAGCAAGCTTATTCTAAATTTATATGAAATACACAGTCCCTGAATGGCTTAAATAATCTTGGCATATCACAAAGTAGGAGGATTCATTCCACCCAATATTAAGCTTACTATATAGCTGTAGTAGCCAAGCCAGTTTGGTTTTGGCAGAGAAATATAAAAAAACACACATAATAGAGGACCCAGAAATAGACCCTCAGAAATATAGTCAAATGATATTTGACAACAGTGCTAAAGCAATTCAATGAAGAAAGCCAAGCCTTTCAGCAAATGGTGCTACAACATTAGACCTCTGCTGGAAAAAGGTAAACATTGACCTCAATTTTGTATCTAATACAAAAATTAATTCCAAATGAGTAATAGACTTAAATGTAAACTTGGAAAAATATAAAATCAGAAAAATTAAATATAGGAGTAAATATTGACAATCTAAGGTTAGGCAAAGAGTTATTAGACTTAATACCAGAAGAACAATCTATAAAAGGAAAAATTGAAGGATTAAACTTCATCAGAATTAAGACTTTGGCTCTGTGAGTGGCCATGTGAAGAAAATGAAAAAACAGCTACTGACTGGGAGAAAATATTTACAGATCACACATTTCACAAAATACTAGTTATTCATACTATACAAAGAATTCTTAAGAGTATAAAACCAAACAACCCAATTAGAAAACAAGCAAAAGTCATGAACAGACATTTCACCAAGATGTCAATAAGCATACTTACAAGTATTACATATGATTAGTCAGCAGAAATGTAAATTAAAGCCACAGGTATCATTACAAACCCCAGAATGGCTATAAAAATGATAGAGGATTCTGGCAAGATTGAGAGGTAAGAAGCACCAGGAATCTGTCTCCCAACCTAGACAAAAATTACATAAGCAGACTCTTGGTCAGTAATTGATGTTTATTTTGGTTGATTTCAGTTCTTGGCACAGTATCAGCTATCCATTCCCTACTCCCATCCCAGTAGCAGGCAGCCTTCTAGATCCCAGGAGCATTCTGCACACAATCTGTGGGAGCCAGTGTATGCAAAAAGGACTCTGTCCTCCAAAAGTCACAGATCTGTGCTCTGACTGCTGCTTACTTTGATAACAGAAGTACACACAGAAAGCAGAGGCCATCATTATTGCACTTTGTCCCCCTTTATTGCAAGGCCTTTATCTTTGGGTAAAATGACTAATGGGAAATTCAAGAGTCAACATTCCCTTCCTCTTTTTATATTTCTTTTTCTCCCTTTTGGGAAGTCAGACATTAGAGACTACAATATTCAAAAGGGCCCACATATTCAGGGAAAGTCACGCTTATAGCCAGTGAAAGACTCAGAAGAGATGTGAGGAGGCCTTAGGCTTAAGCCACAGGCTAATTCTCAGCACAGAGATATCATATAACAATAGAAGTCAAATAACAAATCAAAAAAAAAAAAATACCAGGAAGCCCTAGGGAAGGGAGATAATCTGATTTCCAGAGGTACCATGTTATTAGTTTCAAATGCCCAGTTTTTCACAACAAAACCACAAAACATTCAAAGAAACAGGAAAGAGTAGCCCATTCAAGGAAAAAATTAATCAACAGACAGTGTCCCTGTAAGAGACCTAATGATGGATCTACTAAACAAAGACTCTAAAAACATTGTCTTATAAATGCTCAAAGAATTAAAAGAAGGTCTGAGGAAAGTCAAGAAAAATATGTATGAAGAAAATGGCAATATCAATGCAAAGATAGAAAGCCTAAAAAGAAATTCTGGAGATGAAAGGTCTGATATCCGAAGTGAAAAATTCACCAGAGGATTCAAAGGCAGATTTCAATAGGCTAAAGAAAGAATTGGTGAGCTTGAAAATAGGACAAAGGAAATTGAGTTTCATGAACAGAGAGAAAAGACTGAAGTAAAATGAACAAAACATAAAGGACCTGAGGGATATCATCAAGCAGACCAACATATGCATTGTGGGAATTCCAGAAGGAAAAGAAAGGGCAGCATATGTGATTATTTAAAGAAATAATGTCCAAAAACTTGATAATACATATTAATTTAAGTGTCCAAGAAATACTCCAAGTAGAATGAATTCAAAGAGACCCACACAGAGATATATTTTAATTTAATTGATGATAGACAAAGACAAAGAAAATCTTGAGAGAATCTCAAAAGCAGCAACAGAACAGTGTGAGTAATTATATACAAGGGATCCTCAATAAGATTATCAGATTTGGGGATGGGGTGGTGGCTCAGTGGTAGAGCACTTGCCTAATATGTGTGAGGCACTGGTTTCGATTCTCAGCACTGCATATAAATAAATAAAATAAAGGTCCATTGACAACTAAAAAATATTTTCAAAAAAAATTATCAGATTTATTATAGAAACAGTTCAGAAAGCAGTGGGCTGATTCAAAGTGATGAAAGAAAAATCCTACCAACCAATCATTATAGATCTGGCAAAATGATCCTTCCAATGTGTGAAAGAAATTAAGGCACTCATTTCATTCAGATCAACAAAAACTGAGGGAGTTCATTACCATAAGACCTGCCCTATAAGAAATGGTAACAGCATGGGGAACTAAATAAAAAATTATTTTGTTATGCTCTGTGCTTATATTAATTTGTAGCAATAAGTCCCACTGTATACAATTATAATGCACTAATAAAAATAAATTTAAGAAATGGTGAAGGAACCCTAAAATCAGGTCTAAATGAAAGGACATTAGACTGGAAATTGAAGCTGTATGAAAAAATAAACATATTAGTAAAAATAAATACTTGGGCAATTTTAAAACCTAATATTATTGTAATAATGGTTTTAAGTCCAATTTTTAATTTGTATATGAGGTAAGAGACTTTTTTTAAAAGTAATTATTGTTCTAAAGTTTTTATTATTGCAAATTTGATTTGTAACTTCACTTTCTTTGAAGATAAGACATAATTTAAAGACAATGCATTTTAAAAATATTAGTTTGTGTTTTTGGAAACACAATGAATAAAGATGTAATTTCACAATATCAACAATTGAAAGGAGTTGCAACAGAGAAGTACAGGAGCAGTGTTTTTTGAATGTTATTGAAGTTGTTATAAATCCAAATTAGAGTGTATGACTTTAGGAAGTTTAAATGTAATCCCCATGGTAACTGCAAATAAAATACAGAATATAAACAAAAGAAAATGGTAAAAGAATTTAAATACTTCACTACAGAAAAAAAAAGTCAACTAAATATAGAAGATTATAATGCAGGTAATAGGGACATCAGTGCTACAGGATATTCAGAAAAACTATAACAAATGGTATAGAATTAAGTTCCTCCTTGTTAATCAGCCCTAAAAAAGGAGGGAAATTCTGACACCTTTGACAATGTGGATGGACCCTGAGGACATTGTGCTAAATGAAATAAGCAAGTCACAAAAAGATGAACACTGTACCATTGCATTTACCCATAGGACTTAGAGTGTTAAAAATCAGAGACAGTAGAATAGTGGTCAGGGGCCAGGGGTAAAGGCATTAAGAGTTTAATGGGTATCACATTTCAGTTTTGCAAGATGAAAAAGTTCAGAAGATGCATAGGTAGTGATGGTTATAAACAAATCTGAATGTACTTAAAATGATTAATTAAGATGGTTAATTTTTATGCATATCTTACCACAATAAAATAATTTAAAAAATAAAGACACCAGAGGCTGGTGTGGATGCAGATAAAATGGGTCAGAGAGAATAGATAACATTGCTGTGAAATATACCTAAAGATAGCCAGGGTGATCAGACATCACTTGAGACTGGTGGACAATGAGGAACCTGATCAGATATTGAGTATGATTGAGTATCAAGTATTGGGGACTCTGGCCAGCATGGGAGGAATTTTGCCAAAACTGGACAAATACAAAGAAAGACACAGAAGTCCAAAAGTCAAGGTTTAATTAGGAGAGAATTTGAAGGAGCCTGACTAAAGTGTGGTCAATGAAACACTCTCTCAATAGCATTAATTTCACTGTATGTAAAGGATACTTAATACACATTTATTAAATGAATAAATAACTTACCATCTTTTTATCACTTGATGATTCCTTTGGTCACTGACTACTGCCAGCAGCTCATGAATTTCAAAATGAGAAAATAAGGGACCCTGGACAGTGAGCACATTTTGCCTTATTGCTGAGTTGACTGTCTCCCAACTGAAGCCAGTGTTTTCTAAGGGGGGATTGTTGGTATTCTGCGCAAGACAATACTTTGTTGATGAAAATCACACACTGCAGAACTTTTAGCAAACTTTAGAGTGTCCTTCAATTGTCAGTATTGCACGCCCACACGCACAGTTATTGAGACATTAGAGACCCCTTCCCATTTCCAAGTGTACCCTAGCAACCTTGATTAAGAACCAGCACTTTCTCTGATTATTATAGACCCAAGAAAACTGGAGGATTCGCATGATTCAAGAATTACGTCCTATTTTACTCTGGCACAGTGGCGTGCACATAACAGAAAGAAATAAGACTTCCATGCCTTCATGGTGTCTCTAAGTTTGAGTTTGAATTGGTCTAAAGTGTTTGTTTTGCTTTTTTTGTGTGCTGGTTTTTCTTTTTGATGAACATAAAGAAATTTCTGCTTTCAGAAAAATGCTTCTGAGCACATACCAATATCCTACCCCCAAACCAATCTCAGTCTCAATAGAAGAAAAATATTTGAAAGGAAAAATAATTAATGGATAATTTTTGTAGATGAGAAAAATCTCTTGGAAGGGCAATTTTCTCGTGTTGACTGGCAGAAAAACATCAGCATTAATTATGTTGCCTTGTAAAATCTGAAAGAATTGCAGTTAGCATTGGAAACCTTTCTAACTGCCTTTGTGGAAAGGCTTCTAAGGGATCAGAAACCATCTCCATCAGAGAAGTGCTGAGGCAGCTGTGCCTTCCCAAAGCACTGGATCTGGATGTGGTTACAGGAAACCCTTTTGTGAGCTCAGGACAATAGGACTTTGGGGAAAAATTCATGGGAAGTTGGCTGGTGGAGAAAGGCAGAATTTGCACTTCACCTTTTAAGCATTTGAGAAGTTTCTCTCCTTTCCTCCTAACCCCTTGAAATAAGGGGAAGGAGATAAGTTTAAATGGTGCCTGGATTCATTTGGGTACCAGTGTCCTCAACCTTGCTGTTGGTTTATGGTGACAGATAGGTTTTCTAGCTTTGGGACCAGGGAGGACAGATCTTGATCCACAGCACTACAATTCTTTCAAAAGAGCTCTGACAGTGGGTGGCTTAGATAGAAAAGAAAAACAAAATGATGACTTGCATAAAAATAAATGGAAACACTGTATTTCTTTCTGATAAATCTAGTTCTAAGATAGGAATTTTGAGTAAAGAGAAAGCCCTAGAAGTGTAGAAGCGTGCCTTTTGAGGTTAAAAAAAAAAAAACACACACACACAAAAAAACAGAGTTCAGAGGTCAAGCTTTTGTACTCTGCTTGAATTTCAGATGAGATAAAACCAGCAGCTCTGCTAAGTTGCAGTGGAAAAGCTTACATGGCTTCTTGAGAAAAGCAATTTATTTTAGATTACAGCACAGCGGCTATCGTTTAAACTGCTAGGGATTGTAATTGAACTCAGAACCAACCTTCTCTGTGAACACAAGGTGTAGTAATAAGTTTACCCAGGCCATTCTGAATAACACGGATGCCAGGCCTGCAAGACAGATGAGTGTAGTGACACAAACATGGAGTTACTAGTGTCCTGCCACTCTTCCAGCAACTAGGCCATTCCCAAATACATTCTGGGAAATGTACCTCGTCATGTATTCAAATGTGCACTTTCTGTCCATCTGGGGGGATCCTGGTGTGAAACAGCTAGCAAGTAGCAATCTCAGGAAAACTAGAGAATATGCAATTAGCACCAGAGAAATTTTTTGTCCAATTTGTATCTTTAGGGTCATGATGGAGTTTAGGGGCAGGGGAAATGGGTGGGGAGATTTCAGGATAAAGAGTCCCTCTTGATACTGGGTAATCCTTGATTTGATAATGAAGGGGATGTACTCACCCTCTTGCTTATCCTTAATGACAGAATGTCATCCTGTCATTAAGTCCTAATGAAAGCTTAATTGTTCTGTTGGGGAAAACTGATGTGTCTCATTTCCGTACACTGCATTTGCTTTCTCCTTGTTATAAATAAATCCAGTTATACCAAATTCACTGTTCCTCCAGAGTTATCTGGAGGCTTAGAAGATAACATTTCATTCAGATTCAATTATTTGTTTTTGTTTTGAGTAAAAGATTATCACAATGCACCTCTTTTAATAATTTTCTTTTCTTATTTGTTTTTGTTTTGAGTAAAAGATTGTCACAATGCACCTCTTTTAATAATTTTCTTTTCTTTTTAAATCAAAGCAAACATCCACACACTGTTTTTATAGTTTGGATAATAAAGTTTCCCCCAAAGACTTCTTTGAAGACTAGGTCCCCAATGCAGCAATGTTTAGAGGTAGGGCTTTTGGGAAATAGTGAATCATGAATCCTGAGGGCTGTGATCTCCTCTGGGGATTAATCCATTGAAAGTAGAGGGTCTACTGGGAAACCTTAAGCAGGTGGGGCATAGTCAGAGAAGTAGGTTCTTGGGGGCAAGATGACTTTATCTTTTCCCCAGATTTTAATTTCTTTTTCTTTCTTTCTTTCTCTCTGTCTCTGCTTCCTGGCTGCCACAAACTAAGCAACTTTCCTTCTCCATGCCCTTCCACTGCGATATTTTTGCCTCAGAACCAGCTAAACATGGACTGAAACCTCTGAAACCGTGAGCCAAAATAAATCCTTCATCCTATAAGTTGTTTCTGTCAGATATTTTGGACCCAGTGACAAAAAGCTGACTAATACATTGGTAAAAATTAATAGTTTAGAAAGACTTATAATGAAAAGTAACTGTTTCCATGTGTAGCCTTGACACCTCTATCTTCTGCTTCCTAAATGCATGCACTCTTATCAATTCTAGTTTAACTTCCATGTTGCTGGTTAATATTTATTGATTTTTTTTATATCAACCACTGATTTAAAAAAAAAACAAGAAGGATTTTACTTACATACACTAACCCTTTGCATTCTCTCATTATAACATGACATTATTCTCAACTTTTACTGGTATTGCTACTTTTAAATCATATTTAAGTCTCTCCTATTGGCCCATCAATCAAACCAGAGTCTCCTGTCTCTTACCCAGGAAGGTATGAACACTCATATCTTTGTCTAAACTGTCCTTCTTCCTCTTCCACTTTCTATTTTCATTCAGCCTATCATTATTTTTGCTTCGTCAAGTTCAACTGACATTTGCTCCACCACCAAAGTGGTCTTTCTTTAGTGATTTTTCACAGTTGAAAACAATGATGATATTTGCACAATTAGGACTTTGCTAAATTATTTGGCTCAGGCACTGAGGTCACAGTGTCACAACTATCATGACACCAGAAGGACATTGTGCCTAGACTTAGGTTCAAATAGATTCTCTTCCTTCAGATCATTTTGTCAAACTCATTCTATCTTTTATTTTGTGTGATATATATTTCAAGTCTATCATATAAAATTCTCTTCATTTATTTTTACTGGAATTTCTAATATTCCCCTGCCTTTTCTGAGCACATGTTTCAATTCTATCTTCAGGTTTTTCCAAACTCCTGATCATACTCTTTGTTCTCTTCTCTGTTTCTTACAGATCTTACAAGATCTCCACTTAAAGATCTTCATTTAGACAGGTTGCTTGCTAGCCCTGCCATATAAAATTATCTGGAGAAATATCCAGAGTGCTACAGGGTTGTATTCACTGTTTGTTTGATACAATGGGATTTCTTTTCTTTCTTCTTCTCCTTCTCCTTCTTTTTAACTTACCTTGTAATATTGCTAGTAACTTTCTAAGAACAGGTAACTTTCTGAGTCCTTGCAAGTTAGGAATTTTGTATTTTTGCCCTCATGATTGATAACTGGGTGTTGACTTCTGTGTTTCAAGTACTATTCCCAGTTTTGTAATGTCCAACCAATTGCTTCTGAGTCTGATGCTACTCGGATGATCTTTCTCCCCTTCTTATCCTTTTCCCTTTTTTTGTCTTTTCAGGAACCTGATAAGAATTTCTCTTGGTTTACTAATATTTCAAAGTTCATTCTTTTTGAAACTGAATAAATTCCTATACCTTGAAGATTCGTGTTTCCCTTTAATTCTACAAAATTTTAAAATATAATCTCTTTGATAATTTCCTCCATTCCAGTGTCTTTTTTTTTTTTTCATTCTGAAAATACTACGAAACCCTTCTTAAGATCTCCTGGATTGTCTCTATATACTACTTTCCCACATATTGGTATGTTTAATCCATAATCTAGGGAATTTTTCAAAATTTGCCTTCAAACTTTCTATTGGAATTTGTATTTAAACAATCATAGCATTCTCAAGAGATCCTTCTTATCTGATAATTCCTTTCAAATGTTTTTATTTTTGCAGTTATCGATTCTCCTTAAGTTTCTTGAAGATATTGAGTAGATTTGACTTTAGAGGTTTGTCTTTTCCCTAAATTGTTCCCTTCAGTGTGACATTTTCTGCTGTTTTGCTTGCCCACTCTGACCAGTAATTAATTATCCTCCTTTTAGGTCCACCAAGCTTTTCTACCCTACGCTGTACCTACTATTTCTAAAGCCTGACTCTTTCTGGGTTGGCAGGCAGGTCTGTTCCCCTTGGCGGCAACCATCTTTTAGGCTGTGATTTTGTTTGCTACAACTCATAAGTCAATAGACTTTTATTGAAATCATTCATCTTCTAACAGCTTCTTCCCATTTTTCTTTGTGACTACAGGTTGATATTTTTATATTCCGTTAGCATCATTTAGAAAGTACTTTGGATGGGAAAGGAGGTAAATAGGTTTACTCTGTCCACCAATGTGAACCAGAACACACTCTTTTTCAAAAGAGAGTTTGTGATTTTTGTGTACCCCATGCCAAAGAAATAACTTGTAATTCTTTTTTTTTTTTAAAGAGAGAGTGAGAGAGGGGAGAAGAGAGAGAGAGAGAGAATTTTTTAATATTTATTTTTTAGTTATCGGCGGACACAACATCTTTCTTTGTACGTGGTGCTGAGAATCGAACCCGGGCCGCACGCATGCCAGGCGAGCGCGCTACCACTTGAGCCACATCCCCAGCCCACTTGTAATTCTTAATCCTTATTTTCAATAGTTTGTTAAACTGATGTTTGCAATCAGCAGACAAAGAAATTTGCATGGACATTTTATTAAGTAGATGGAGCCCATATAAAATATACATGGGATGAAAGTGTGTTCTGCTCTTTTCTCTACATCCCTTAATTGATTGAGTCAGTTTTTGATTTTTTTTTTAAACTTTAGTGAATTCAGTGAGGTTATTATTATTTTTTAAAGTTTCATTTTTCTTTGATTTGTTGAAAACATGGTTAAATATCTTCAATCAAAATGATTCCTTTTTTCCTTAGTATATACAGGGGCAAAAATAATTCAAGAGTAGATCTGACCAAAAGACAAACAAATTGTCCAATGACTATATAAAACTGCTCAATGACAGACAGTTACAAATTAAAGTAGGTATTTATAACATTTATAAAATTAGCAGAGATTTGAAAATACTTATTACTGAAAAAGTGTAAGATGGGAACTTTAATATACTTTTTGTAGGAGCAACAAAATTTGTTATAAGCTTTTTGGTAATTTAAAATGTTCATAGTATTTAATCTGCAATTCTTCTGTTTTAGAAACTGAAGATAAGAAAATCAGAAATTAAAATAAAATTTTAGTTCTCAAAATGCTCACTATAGTGTTATATATAATAGAAAAATCCTAAGAAAAAAATAATAAAATTGGCATGCATATACCGTGCAATTTTGTTCATGTATTAGCATACTGTTTACAAATGGTTTTTAATGACCTGATATGAGAAACTGATAAAATGCTTAGGTGTAATGTAGATAAAGAAAAAATTCAAAATTGTGTGTGTATGAAGATCTCAACCATCCAAAATCGGAAAAAAAAAAAAAAAGTTCCTAAAAGGAACAATACTGAATTTTATTTTTTAAAAAATTATTTTTTAGTTGTAGTTGGACACAATACCTTTACTTATATATTTATTTTTATGTGATGCTGAGGATCAAACCCAGGGCTTCACGTGTGCTAGGCGAGCACTTTACCGCTGAGCCACAACCTCAGCCCCACAATATTGAAATTTTCACTGTGATTATTGGTTGAATTGCCCAAGATTTTTTTCTCTTTCATAACATTTTGTTGAATTTCCAAATGTTTCATGGTGTATATGTTTGGTATTGATAGAAAAAAAAAAAAAGGAAAACACTTTAAATTTCATGCCTCTGAAAGTAAACCTTTTAAAAATGTCACCAAATGACCCATGTAGCTTTTCCCCCATGAACTTTTTACCTTTTCTATCATAGAATCAAGAGTGGACTGTATAAAGTAGTTTATGGAGTGTTTTCCATTACTGAAAGTATCTCTCTGATGCATCTGGAAGCACTAAATAGTGTATTATATGAGATTTGCTGCTCTTTTCTCTCAATATCTCACATTGGCTGTCTAAAGTCTGATTTATGTCAACATTAGCTAAAGAAATATTCAGATTTTATAGAAAAAGAAGCTACAATTGCATCTTTGGATGAAATTACAGACAAAGTGATAAACAGTGGGCTGAGAGTCAGACCTTCAGTTTGAGCTGTGGCTGGTTTACTTGCTGACAGATATCTCTTGTGAAAAATGAGGGCATTGAATTGGGCAATCCTTAAGGTCCTTCTATGTTTCTTATTCTAATGTTGCAAATCTCTTACCTTAGTATAATCCAGATGAAACTAAGATACAGAAAGAATTCCATGAAAACCATGTATTCTAATAGTATGCTCTGTTGACAATTTCCATGCTTTTAAATAGACAACACTGGTTTTGTGAATGAAGTATTACATGTCCATTTGTACAATGAGAGAACAGAGGCATTAGTAAATCCAAAGTAGAAGACACATTTGTGAGTTCACTAGATATATTTTAGGTCTAGAAATGACATTATTTGCTCTTAGAAGCAAAAGTTAGGACTTTTTTTTTAAAGATCCCTTAGACATAAAGATAAGGTGAATAAATGAGTGATTTTGGTACATCAGTTTCTCCTCCTCAATAAAATATAACAGTCAGTAGAATTTTGTCAGAAGCTGCTATAGGATAGGTGCTAGCGCTTTGAACTGTGAGAGTTTCATGGGCTCTGGTTGACTTGTGCTCCATTGCTGTCCCTTGCTGTCTTCTCTCCCGCACATCCTTCTTACTTTAAAAAAAGATGCATATTAGAAGTTGCTTTATATTTTCCAGATCACTAAATAAATACCCATTTAAAAATCAAAATAAAAAATCCAATGCAACATCATGGGAAACAGAAAGTACCATTTATCTTACCAAAATAGCAGTAAGCCTGGTTAACATGCAGTGATATTTTCTCCCATACATTTTTTCTTCATCTGTCCTGCCCTACAAGCCCCAAATTGATGCATCCAATAATACTATTTTGTTGTCCTCACATTGTGCTGTGTCCACAAAATTTTACATTATCATTTATAATTCTAGTATGGTATTGCTTTATATTGGGAAATTACAGTTTGCTAAAATCATCTTCTTTGATGTAGTTTGCTTCCAACTGTGGCTCTTTCAAACAATGATGCAAGGAAGAACTTTGTATGTAGATCTTCATACCCGTGTTCAATGATTTCTTAAGGAGAATTTTATGTAAAGGAATTCCTGTGACATTACTGGATGTGTGTGAATATGTGTGCATACGCAACACTAAACCACCCTCCGCAAAGGTTATACTGGTTATTCTTCTGTCGTTGGTGCAGCTGCTTTCCTCTCTGTGCCCCCTCATCACCAAATGAGCCTTTGGATGTTTCCAGTTGAGGAGAAGGTCAACACACTGCACATGACTTAATGCAGGTGTGACCTCATTCCAGAAGGTCCTGTTTTGGTAAGCTGTTAATGGGCATTCAAACTTTCCCCTCATTTAGCATTTCATCTCACTTCTTTAGCTCTGGGGAATTTTTTTGTTTTTTTTTTCCTGAACAAGAAAGCACTAGAGTGTTTTGCTTTTACTCCTGTGATACTCTACCAAATAACAGGTGTCCAGGTTTTGACTGCCTATTACACTTTAAGTGCCCCCAGGTAGCTGGTGTTCAGAGGAACATTCACTATTCTGTTTGTTTATTTTTCTTTACACTTCTTGCCCTCTCCCAAACACTTTATCCTCCACCTCCAGACTTTCCACCTGGTACACCAAACCAGGTTGATAAAATACCACACACAATTGTTCTTAAGCCCAGAAAATTGATTTTCCTGTGTTTAAGCTGGCATCATGAGCTGTTAACCCTGTTAGAAAAATACAAGTTGGATTTATGATTCCCTTATGCAAGTAATTGGGCTGTAATTTTAAATTCCAAGCCAATTGATTTATACTGTATTGCATTATAACATAACAGAAGTACAATTGAGTCCAGGTGATGCATGAATTTAAGCTTCCAATTATGTAATAAATTATTTTTGATTCTTTAATAAATGATACCTTAGTTGACATCAACCTGTCGTGGTTCCCTCTGCCCACACCCCATCTGCTCTCATCCCTCCTCTGCTCCTTTCACACATATTTTTTTCTTAGGAATGACTTGCTTTAGAAACCCAAATGCTACTTATAGAGGAAGTACAAAGGAAAGTTTGTACCTCATTCATTCCTGCAAAGTCCTTAACATTTCATTTCAACACACAGCATATTTTTGCTGGGTTGCTATTAATTAATTGTTCATAATTTTTTTTCTTTTTGTTTTTTGGGTACTGGGGATTGAATTCAGGGATATTCAACCACTGAGTCACATCCCCAGCCCTATTTTTTTTGTATATTATTTAGAATTAGGTTCTCACTGAGTTGCTTAGTGCCTCACCATTGCTGAGGCTGGCTTTGAACTTGCGATCTTCCTGTCTCAGCCTCCAAAACTGCTGGGATTACAGGCATGTGCCACAATACCCAGCTAACATTTGTGTTTAAACCAACAACTATATAAATGACTTTCTCGGTATGATATTTCATCCAGGGATTCCTTTTGGAATATTGAGGCTTTCTTTTTCTTTCCATGAGACCCTACTATGGGCTCTTTCAGCAGGTTGATTTTTACTATGCTTTTTTCCTTCTTTTGCAATAATTTCCTCCGTTGTATTTATTTTTAGCTGGGTGTGTTTTATGTATTTCTGTACAACATGTCAAACTATTTTGGGAACAAGGGTAGGATATGAATAAATAACACATACTGCTGGAATCAGTTTCTGGGAGACTTAAAGAGTTATCCAGCAATCAGGGACAGTTAATTGGAATCTATATTTCAAACTGTTTTTCTTCTTTTGACAAGTCCCTGTTATTTTGAGCAAGTGAGACTTTTTCAAAAGCTCAAGTGAGGCTTTGGGCATTCATGAAGGAGATCAAGGTGCAAAAGGAGGTGACAAAGGAAAATGGGCAGTGGGAAGAGGCCTGCACTGAAGGTCTAGAACACCACGCTTTTATCTGACCCCTCGTAGGAGTCTTCTGGCCAATCACTTCCTCTCTGAATCTCACTTCCTTATCTCTGAGGCCCTTCTGAACTTAAGGTCAGATGTTAAGCCTCTAGCTTGGGGGAAAAATTCTAGCCTCTGACCCCATTATTACTTTTTGTGTTGCTTTTAACTCCTATCCGTCCCCAAAATTAGATTATGTGCTATAGAGTATTAAAAGCACTCCGATAGTGAATGGCTACCCTAAAAGAAATATTTTCTACCTTGTTCTAAAGAAAGCAAAGATATTGGACTTTCTTATGTGTCTTTTCATATGGGTATGTTACCTGGTGTTCATTGCTGTAGGGATATTTCTGTGGAGAACGATGTAGGGTTATAAAAGAAAGATATGAGATGGCAGAGGGAAGCTGTTAGGAAAAATGTGATTTATATTAAAGGAAGAGCTCTTGCAGTATCTAGGACCCCTTCTTGAATGTGTGCAATTCTGAGCTATTTTTAAAATAAACTGGAGCATCATAATTGCTGAGTGATAACAGTGCAGATTTTGCTAGATGTGCTCTGGGGAACTTGAAGAATATGTATTTTCTCTTTTCCTTTCTTGGTAAATTGTTTGAAACAATCCAGGGATGCAGGAAAATAGTCTAATCTGAATTAAGGCCAGGTGGAAAGAATGGAATAATCACTGTTATTTTACAGTTTTGCTTTTTTCCCCACTTTCTCTGTTTTATGAGAATAATGCCATTTTACCGCTGCCTTTTAAGAACGTTGATGAGGTTCTTTTCTTGTCAAAAATGTCTTTCCTCATTTTATTTTTCCAACTCCCCTTATATTAAAAAAGTTCCCAAAAAGGAAATCAGATTTCTTATTTTTTATGATTTTATTAGATAATCTTTGAAGTGTCCTTTTTTGGATGATTAATCTAGTTATTTTAAATCCTTGACCATAATGGGTAAAAAAAAAGTCTTTCATGGAATTGAATCTGAGAGTCTTATATTTTATTGTGAATAGATCTAAAACATTTTATTTTTTGACAGCCTTATAAAAAGGATGATGATTGGACATCTGACTTAACTATTAAGAGAATTTTATTATAAAGAAGGCAATTTACAGAATTCTTTCTAAGAGGGCATGGAAAGAAGTAACTGAACTTAATGCCACTTTTCTCATTTGGGGATTAAATATATATTTGTTTGTTTGTTGTTTTATTACTGGTGATTTAACCCAGGGGTGCTTTACCATTGAACTACATCCCCAGTCCTTTTTATTTTTTGGTATATGTGTGTATTTTTATATGCACATATAAAAATTATTTTTTACATTCTTGGCCATGTACTATTTCCCAATTCAGACAGTAAGTGGTGGGAACTTGCTAGTTTATTCTGGGGTAATTATCTTTTCTCTTAGTTGCAAATACAGCCAAGTAGTTTTCTGTAAATGCAGCTCTAAGCCAATTGTTAAAAAGAATATTTTAAATCATTCCATTAAAAACACATCTCCCAATTTGGTAAAGTTCTTTTTGACCATCTGTGTTCTTGCAGAAGTTGAAAAATCTAGGGCACTATCAGGCATGTCACCAATAGCTAGTAATTTGGGAGTAATTTAATGTGTGAGGAATATGTTGGAAGACTATTTTAAGTCCACATATTGCAAGTAGGTTTTATTTATTCTAATCTGGGAGCATATGGATTGGAAAATTCTCAAGGTAATCTTTTGGTTGTAGAATTGTTTATAATGATTACCACCACTCAAATCAGCAATGTTCCGTGACAGAGATCATTATTGAATTTGGAGGTGCTGTGGCTCTTGTGGTACTCTTACCTATTTGTTTTTGATCTAGAAACTTCATGTTAAAATCTGCATACATACATATATACCCACAGAATGTGGGTAATAGGATATTGGAATGGTTGTTTTCTAGTCTCTGACAAGAGCAGAGACAATAAAGCACACTTATTACAGAACCAGCCCGAGGAAGCCCTCCTGTACCTTAAGGTCTGCAGCCTTGGGAGAGTAAGAAAATGAGCCAGGAAGACTGAGGGTGCTGGGGGAATGAGGGTGGGGGTGGTATGGAGGAGGAAAAATATATAACTTTCAAAAGACAACTACCCCAAATATAGAAAGTCAGGATGCAGGGCCCATGGCATTTAGGTATATAAGAGTTGAGAGTAGATTAGGAAGACATTATCTTTGGAGGGAACTGTGGCCATGCTGTGAATTGTCACTATCCCCTTGGGAGAAAGAATGGAGTGTGCTAGTTTATAATCCCAAGCCCTGACAGAGGTCATCAGGTGGACCAATCAGAGATCTGAGTTGTGTTTCTTACAGGTGGAAGACCAACAAGCTTGGTGTCTGAATCAAGCATGAGGAATTTAAGGTGGCCTGTGCATTGGGGTCCAATTCACCCTAGAAAATCTAGAAGGCAAGATAAAGAGGGGATGCTAACTGTCTGGGTGGCAGGGAAGGCATGCTGTTGCTTGGTACTGAGACTGCATTTCCCAGTTTTATTCATGTTACAAGATGTGTGAGTGTTTCAGGGGCGACCAGATCTGACTCCATCAAGGGAGAGCCAGCATGTGGGCTTTCTGATCTAGTTCAATATAGTAACTGAGTGTGTCTTGAGATCATAGCATATGAGATCCAAGACAAACTGCTAGATGTGATGTCCTATGACCTAGGAAGAGATCTGGGTTTAGTGAACTGTCTGAGAGAAGAACCCAGCCCATAAATGCTCCCCAAGAGAAAACCTATCAGCTCTGTCCATCTGCCAGGCCCAGAAACAGCAAAGCCAACTTGTAACAGAACCAGCATAAAGAGGAAGCTCTTCTGTACCTTAATTTCTTCAACCCAGGAAAAGTCAGAACATCTGCCAGTAGATCTGAGGGTGTATGGGGGTGCAGCATGGGAAAGTATGGGAGAGAAGAAATGTGGTCCCATTGCAAGCTGTCAGTCTAAAGCACAACTGAACTGGGAAAAGAGACCATTCAGCCTAGACGCAAAGACAGAGATTTGATTAGTGCATGGATGTGTAGTTTCTTTTTCAACTGAGACTGCATTTGCCACTGGAAGTTGTTTTAAAATTGTCTGTTTCCTGAAAGAAGCCACAAGTCATGGGGCCTGCTAGAATTTTTATCTAGGAGCCGGGAAGATTATTACCCCCTATTCAAATTTAGAGGATCAGTAAGAGAGAAAAATGTTTTGTGTTACGATGACTCAAGGTTGTTCAGCATATTGTTACATAAAGATGTATCTGTGTTTACTTCTAAATATGTGTTTACATTGTAAGGTATTTACTTTTGAAGATTTTGTAGACTGATCCATAAAGCTCCTAGGGCCATACCCATGGATTCAACATATGTTGATAAATGTATCTATTTAGATTAATAGAACCATTTAAATAAAATAATATGCCTTAGGAACTAATATTAATCAGTTTGTTTTAAAATTTCAGGATATCACCTCAGTTATTCAATATGCTTATTTTCTAATACCTTCTCTCGTTTTAAGGCTTAAGATAATCATAAAACAATCCAGAGGGAAAGACACCTATGAAGAAAGGAGGGATATATACAAAGGATTCTGTGCTGGGCAAGCTTGCTAAATTGTTTTCCTTTTTCAAGGGAGAATGCAGAATTTGCTTGTCTGCTTTTAGATCAGCTTTCCCCCAGTGGATCATTTCCTAAAACAAGATCTTCAGGATAGTAAGAGGAATTATTTGAAATGAAACTGTTTCTTAGTTAAATATTTATAGCAAGTCTGTTTTCATTTACCAAACCCTGTTTACCTTGGACCTCCCAAACTCTTGATATTATTGTATAAATTGTAACTTTCCATATTGTCTTTATAGTATGTGCCATTGTCCAAACATATTTGACTTCAGAGTTGGTTTAGGTGAGGGCCAGGTTTTAGAAATATGCCTTTAAGAGGACTGGTGGCTCCAAGTCTGATAGTTATCCTTACAAATACAGATGATAAGAACATAAATTCCAGATCCTAAAGGTATCAGATGATTCTAATGATAATTAGAAAGAATTATATCCATACACAAGGAAATACATTCTGACAGTCAATTTATTCCTCTCTGGTTTGGTAGAAACTGCTTATTGCAGATACTACTCCTGAGGTGTAGAATGAGTATACAGAAATGAGGATGTTGTTCTAAAACTCTGCAAGGCTATATATGCACAGCATGTACCTAGGCTTAGGAATACAAATAGTTTCGTTTTATTAAGAAAAATTTTTGCATTTGGGATCCTAGCTCTAGGCTTTAGCTTAGCACAATTATGATCAACTTGCCAAACGTTTTCCACTAAGCATTCATTTCTTATATTTTATTTTATTTGTGTGCAGTGCTAGGGATGGAAGGGGTTCTGTGTGTGCTAGGTAAGTGTTCTACCACTGAGCTACATCTCCTAGCACTTAGCATTTTTTTCTCAAAGAACATTTTCTGGTGTTTTTTTTTTTTTTTTAATCTTGGGCAACTTGGAAACATTGTTATGTAACCTTGCTTGGCTTCTTTCCATGAAAAATTATCCACATACAATCAGAATGTAGTTTTTATATGCTTTAAAGAGCTACTCTTTTGACAATATCCACCTATCCACCCATGTAGGTGAACACTGGAGTCAGGCTAATGAGATTTGACTGATCTCTGACCTATTAGACAATTAACCCTGGGCAAGCTTCTTGGTCCTTCAACTCCAATTTCTCAGTTCATAATAGATTTCCCACAATTTTGTTGCAGGGAGTGCTAGAACTTCTTAAGGTGCAACACTAGGATTAGGAGGGGTCAAGTTCCTATTCTTCAACCCCTCTTAAACTAGAGCAGTTCTACATCTTTCTACTTGATATTGAGCTTCTATGTAACATTTCATTTATTGTAAGAGGTTTAGGTTTGAAAATAAAGTTTTAAATACCATCTTCCTGCTTCTGCATTAATTGTCATAATTAAGTGATAGGAATCAGGAAGAGCAAGGAGGAAGGCAAATGTTAAAGGCTTAGAAATGAATGCTAAGTCTGCTGGGTAGCCTTCAACAAATTACTTAACCTATCTGTGTCTGGGCATAATAACACATGTTATTAGATTGTTGGTAGGATGATGAGACAGTGTGCAGATTATGCATTAGCATAGCACCTGTCATATGGAAACTGTAATGTCCGCTATTATAGTTTTTACTATTAAAACTCCTTACAAAGTAGGTACCACATACTAAATGTGCAACAACCATCAGCTCCTTCTTCCACCTTCCTGTCATTTTCTAACTCAACTTTTCCTCCACATACAGACTACTCTGCTCAATTTTGTGGAAATTGATAGATATGCATTCTATTTGGTTCTTTGTTTATGTAGTACTCAGCATGTGTAATAAATATTTTTTGAATTCAGTACAAAACGAAGTGGAAATTTAACCAATTTTATTAAGGTATAAAAAAAATCTGTAAGGTTTTCAGAAGAGAGAATCATGGAAGTATCTATTGCTTACTGTAAGAATCGAAGAGTCTAAAATATTTTTTCTGAGCTTCAGTTCTGATAAACTTCAGTTGATTGGAATGCCTCCAATAATCCCAAACCTTTGAGATTTCTGAAATCCCCTGAGCTACAACCCTCTTTGAAAATCTTTACAAACTATGATTTTGTTCTCCTGTGCTATAAACAGACTAAGTATACAAATGCACAATGTAATCTGGGCATTATTTTTTTAAAAGATTATAAGGGATACAAGAAAAAAAGAGGGAAATAGATTATCAAGTGCTTAGTAACTTAATTCTGGTGAAAACCAAAATTGTATTGCATATTAAAAGGAAACAAAAACCCATTGTTTTTGGAAAAGAAAAATTGTTCTCTCTCTCTGGTAGTGAAGGTGCATTCATTCAAAAATAATTGGGAACCGGTTATGAACCACAGTATCTGAGAGCCGAGAAATGCAGTGTTGCACAAAGACACACAACAGTCTGTGCTATAGAACTCACAGTTCAGACAGACAGACAGACAGACACTATCAAGCAGTCATGCCAAAATATGTGAAAATGCATCCCAAAGGAAGACTGCAGTTGCTATGGAAGTGTCTGAGGAGTTGTTACCTCATTAGTGAAGTTGGGAAAGCTTCTCTTGTGAACTGAAGATTGAGTGGAGATGGGAATAGGAGTTTAAAGGTGCAGGAAGGAAATAAAGTATGGTAAAGGCAAAGAAGGCAGCAGATGAAGGTCATGGCTTGAGGAAGTACAGTTGGCATTGCCCACTGAGAGAAGAGACCCTGTCCCTGGACAGTGATAGGGAGGTGCTGAGGGAAGGTAGGGAATACCAGTCCATAATGATAAAAGTTCCAAGATTACTTCACATTCTTCTGCAATGACTTTCTCTGAGTCCTTCTCTTTAATAGAGTGATGCTGAAACCCCCATGGACAGGGCAACCACCTTTCTCTACTTTCCTGTGCATTTAATTTGCAAATGTTTAATCTAGAAGCAAAGTCTTTTGATTTACAAGCCTGAGTCTCAGCAGGAGTAGCTACCTAACATTTCCCCAGTGCAGTGTCTGTTTGTGTGTGTATTATGAAAACAGTCTTTGATCACTCATTATTCTCAGGCCTTCTGTGAAATGCTTAAATTATTCAGTCCTATTTTAACTAAAGTCTGAATCCAGGGTCTGATTGAATCAGTGGTTTTGCCAGATGGTCATCACTCCTGACTAGTCATGGCTTTGAAGACTATATGTGTTCCAGTGTGCTATAAATTCCTCTTTGGGGGTGTATGATGGCTATTCTCCATCCCCACCCTACTCCTGTCTTATTGGGCAGTGTTCTCTGCCCTGATTGATGACCCAGGAGCTTGACCTCTATACACCTAATCAGGAGCTCCCATGACTATGGAGTCCAATTTGTTTTGGTCAATGGGAAATTCTGGAAAGAGACTGGGAAATGGCAGAGAAAGGTGTGTGTGTGTTGGTGGGAGGTGTTTTTTACTCCCACTGCAGTTCTACCTTTCTCTTGTTTCTTTTGGTCCACTTCCCTTCGTGGATCTAGTTTCTGCTGATAACCAACCCACCCTGTACTTTATCACATCGGGCTCTGGTAACATGTTTTCTTCCTTTGCTCTTTATGTCCAGCGTATCAAAATCATCTGCTCTAGCTAGTCCCAGGTGCCTCAACATCCTTAACTTGTAACCCTTCTTGCACCTCTGAAAATAATTCCTTCACTTAATTCTTTTCTTAGTTTCAGAGGAATATGACTTTTGCTTCCTGCCAGGATTCTGACTGATGCTATCAGGGTTTATTTTTCTACTGCTCATTTTATTCTCCCCTTCTAAAGCCTGGATGGGTATCACTTTGAGATAACTGGGGACCAGAAGAATGATGGTGGAAATCCCTGGATGATTCGAGCCCACTTTCCTCACTTTGGGCTCAAAATACATCCGTCTCTGGAGGAAGGAAGGGCACTGTTTGTCATCATCTATCTCCCTGGCTGTCATTCTGGACCTAATTGGACTCTCTTAAGTTTTCTTCTTCTGCTTGTCATGTTTTTGAGCCCCTGAGACATTTCTTTCCATGTGTGTTCTGAAACAGGTCACTTTGACACAGGCATTTTGATGCTGTGGATATTTTGATCTTCAGAATGGAAAGGATAGGATTTAGGCCATAGACAGAATAGGTGTTTTTATATTTTTCTGGATCCCCTACCCTGTCCTGAACCTTACCTTTACTTTGACTTTTTTTAAAAAATGGAAGTATTCTTATATTATGCAGAAGTCAAGGGAATAGTATAATGGACTCCCACGAGTCTGTCATCCAGCTTCCATGGTATGATCTCCCAACACACATGATTTCTTGTTCTTTTTTGCTGCAATATTTAAAGCCAACCCTATTCATCTTATTTCACTTATAAATACTTTATTATGTTTCTTGAGCAGATAAGGATTTTAAAAGTAACTACAGCACACATGGCAATAAAATGAGCAATGATTTTTTAATGTCTAATAGGCTATATTTGACTTACCTTTATTCCCTCAAAAAAGTTTTAGTTGGATTTTCTAAATCACAAATCATCGAACACTCACATACTGCCTTTGGTTGCTTAGTCTCTTAAATTTCTTTTAATTTCTAATAGTCCTCAATGTTAGAGTGAAGCACATAACAAAAATACAACAAGAATACACAGAATTTATCCTCTCACTAGCACTGAGAGGTTTTTTGCGTTTTAAATATACCAACTGCTCCTCTTTCAAGATATCCAGTGTTGTAACATCATATATTGGTTTTGCCCCACTTTTGAACTTTACCTATAGATGTTCCTTGATTTATGATGGGATTCCAGACTGATAAATTCATCATAAGTTGAAAATATCCTAAGTTAAAAGTGCATTTAATACAAATGGTCAACAAATATATGAAAAAATGTTCCACATCTCTAGCAATTAGAAAAATGCAAATTAAAACTACACTGAGATTTCCTCTTACTTCAGTCAGAATGGCAATTATCAAGAATATAAGTAATAATAAATGTTGGCCAAGATGTGGGTAAAAAGATACCCTCATACATTGCTAGTGGGACTGAAAATTGGTGCAACTTCCTTGGAAAGCAGTATGGAGATTCCCCAGAAAACTTGAAATGGAACCACCATTTGACCCAGCTATTCCACCACTCCTTGGTTTAAACCCAAAGGACTTAAAATCATTATACTATAGTGATGCAGCCACATCAATATTTATAGCAGCTTAATTCACAATAACTAAACTATAGAACCAATCTAGGTGCCCTTAAACTGATGGATGGATAAGGAAAATGTGGTATATATACACAATGAAATATTAATCAGGTTTAAAGAAGAAGGAAATTATGGCATTTTCCAGTAAATGGATGGAACTAGAGACTATCATACTAAGTGAAATAAGCCAATTCCCCAAAACCAAAGGCCAAAATCTCTCTCTGATATGCAGGTGCTAACATACCATAAGGAAGGGAGGGAAGAATAGACGTGCTTTGGATTGGAAGAGGGAAATGAATGGAAGGGAGCAGGACTGGGTTGGTGAAAACAGGAAAGTTTGTAGGATGAATCGGACATAACTTTCCTATGTTCATATATGAATACATGACCAGTGTAACTATACATCATGTACAACCACAATTTGGGGAAGTTATACTCTATGTATGTATAATATATTAAAATACATTCTACTGTCATGTATAACTAAAATGAACAAATAATTTTTAAAAACTGCATTTAATATACCTAACCTATCAAACATAATAGTTTAGCAACATAATATAATGTAGAGTATCTGCTATTTACCCTCATAAACATGTGGCTAATTGCAAGCTATGGCTTACTGTCATTGCCTAGTATCTTGGAAGTATATCTCTGTATATGGCTAGCTTAGAAAAAGATCAATATTCAAAAATTGAGCTATGGTTACTACTAAATGCATATGACTTTTATACTATTTTAGAGTCAAGAAAATCCTAACTGAAACCATTGTAAGTTGGAGATCATCTGTAAATGGAATGTCATCTTTTTAATCTGGCTGTCTTGGTGGAAAACTATGTTTTAAAAATCAATTAATTAAAGCACTCTACCAACTGAGCTATATATATTCCCAGCCCTTGAAATATAATTTGTATACAATAAACTATGTTCATTTAAAGTGTATAGTGCAGTGAGTTTTAAAAGTGGTATATACTCATGAATTTACCAACACCATAGTCACAATATCACCCTAAAAATTTGTTTTGTGTCTTATTGTGGTCATTTCCTCCTCTTATTCCCAGCTCTCAAAGAACCATTTGTTTGTTTTCTGTCAGTATAGATTATTTGTTTATTATTTGAGTCATATAGGTATTTTTTTTCTGTGTCTGGCTTCCTTTAGTGAGCATAATAACTTGGAGAGTCATCTACATCTATATAGTTGCATTTATTCATAGTTTGTTCTTTTTATAGCTGAATAATATTCCACTGCATGAATAGTCCACATTTTGTTGTTTCCATTTGGTTTACATATGGGTTATTTATAAGTTCAGGTTACTATGGATAATGCTATGTGTATTCAGATCTTTGTGTGGACATGTTTTCATTTTTCTTCACAAATACCTTAGCATGGAATATCTGAGTTTTATATTTAAATGTAAATTTTAAAGTAAACCATTGATTTTCCAAAGTGTAGGCCATTTTTCATTCATATAACCCATATGCGAGTATTCTAGTTTCTATAAGTTCTTAATAATTCTTCGGGGAGGTCATTTTTTAAACTTTTAAGTATTCTAATGATATTTTAGTCAGCTTTTTCACTGTTGTTACTTAAAGACCTGACAATAACAATTATAGAGAAGGAAAAATTCAGGTTGGGGCTCATGGTTTCAGAGATCTCCATCCATAAACAGCAGACTCCTTTCCCTGGGACTCAAGGTAAAGCAGAACATAATGGCAGAAGGGCATGAGGAAGGGAAACAGCTCACGCGATGATCAGAAAGCAAAGAGAGACTCCACTTTCCAGATACAAATATATACCCCAAAGCCACACCCTCAATGCCCACCTCCTCCAGCCACACCCCACCTACAAGTTATCTCTCAGTTAATGCCATCAGGGATTAATTCAGTGATTGGATTAAGACTCTCATAACCTAATCATTTCTCCTCTAAACCTTCTTACATTGTCTCACATATGAGCTTTTGGGGGACACCTAATATCTAAACCATAACAAATGGGTATGCAGTGTTATCTTAATGTGGCTTTAATTTATATTTCTTGATGACTAATAATGTCTAACATCTTTTCTTGTACTATTGTTTCCATCTATATAACTTCTTTGATGAAATTTGCAGATCCTTGGATCTTATTTTTCTCCTTCTCATCGGGTTATATATAGTTTTTTTCTGTATTCTGGATATGAGTCCTTTGTCAGATATGTATAGTACAGATATTTTCTTTTTGTGTGTGTGAGTGACTTTTAAAGAGCAGAAGCTTAAAATTTTGGTTTATCATTCTGTGTCTCTCTGTAAAATCATGATATTCCTGAAAGTTACAATTTTTTTTCCTATAATTTTTTTTCCTAGAAGTTGTATGGTTTTAAGTTTTACATTTAGGTTGTGACCTTTTTTGAAGTAATATTTGTGTAAAAGTAAGGATCACTGTTCATTTCCCCCCTTGGTATGGATATCTAGTTATTCTAGCATTTATTGAAAAGACTTTTAGTCATTGGATTCTCTTGGAATCTTTGTCAAAAATTGATTGAGCATTTATGTTTCTGTCTATCTCTGGACTCTCCATCTGTTCCTTAGATTCACTTAATCTATCCCTTGCTATTAACACATTGTCTAGATTATTGATGGCATTAGAGTCAGTCTTGAAATCAAGTAGCGTTAGTTCTCCAAATTTGTTCTTTTTTTATAAAAATTGTCTTGGCTATATTTAGCTCATTTGCATTTCTTTTTTTTAATGTATTATTTATTTTTTTATATGTGGTGCTGAGGATCAAACCCAGTGCCTCACATGTGCTAGGCAAGCGCTCATCACTGAGCTACAACCTCAGCCCTCATTTGCATTTCATATAAATTTTGGAATCATTTTTTTCAATTTCTACACAAAGTGATGCTGAGATTTTGATTGGAATTGCATTGAATCTTTGAGAGAAATGTCATTATAGTGATAGTGAACTAATCTTCAATCCATGAATATGTTATATCTTTTATTTCTCTTTCATTTCTTTTTTTATGTTATAGTTTTCAGTGCAAAATCTTAAATATATTTCACACTTGGGGATTTTATTGTAAATATTCTATAATTTTATTTTTATTTTTCAAAATTGTTCTTTGTTTATATAAGAAATAGTATCAAGATCTGTATATTATCCAGTGTCCTTTGACCTTTTTAAATTAATTTTATTAGTTCTTCTAGTCTTTTTGCAGACTTTTAAGCTTTTCTATATACATGATTGTATCATCAGTAGGTAAAGACAGCTTTATGTCTTTCTGATCTTTATTAAAGGTAAATGTCTTATTTTTCATTTTATTAATTCCAGTTTGACAATGCTGTTTTTTTAAGTATTTATTTATGATAGTAAATCCATTTATACTCATTATCATTCCCTTTCTGTGTGTTGTTACATAATTCAACTCCATGCCCTCTAATAAAAAAATATTTATTTAGATTTTATACACATATTTGCTCCAATATACTTGGGACTGTTCTTCCCATCCTGCAATCCACGCCTTCATCTCATAATTTTTTCTTCTGCCAAAATAAATTCCAGCTAGTTACTTTTAGTATGTCCTTTAATATGGATTTTTCAATCTTTTTCCACAGAGATGTTAATATTCTGGCAGGTATAGTCAGTATTAGCAAGTCATATTGACCTAATCTAGAAATGAGGGGTTTTTTTTCCTTAGCTTTATCTGGTCTTTTGCCATTTTTTCCTAGCAACTCAAGTCCTTTGAGTTTCTCAGGTGAAGGTCTGGGGTATTCACCATGGTACTTGTTCTTAGCAGATCATAAATTTCTCAACACTATCAAACTGACAAAACTGTTCCTTAGGTTTTTGGTCTTTCAGCAACTGATTTTTGCTTAGTTTCTTGGCCTCTGAACCACTGATGTAATGTATTTGTAGCTTTGAAACTTTCTAATGCTCAAGGGGACATTTCATTAGTAATGCTGGGTTCCCCTTTCTCAGACGTCTTAGTTTTGCTAGTCCTAACTACTGCGTTAGTTCGCCTTTAACTTCAAGATTTCTCTCTCCAACTCAGAAACTGTTCCAGTCCTAGCTAAAACTTTTTACATGTTCTGTTTGTTAGAAAAGAAAATTAATGAACTCTCTTAAGAGAAATAATTGCTTTAAATATAGAATCTTACCTCAGTGGGTACTCATTCTCTATACAACGTAGGAGGCTTGAATCCTGGTTGCTGTGCATTTAAACATTTTATTTAATTTATTATTTTATGCAGCTATGATAATTGTTTTCTTTAGAGGGTTATTCTGAGTTACTACTTCACAGCCAGAAACACAACTTTATTTTAAGAAAGGCCCTCCAATCCCCATTTGTAAAAATGCCACTTACTTGTGGACAAAAATAGACTATTTCCACCTCTTTGAATACCCCCCTATTTTGAATTTCTCTTACTGTTTCCTTGTAGTGTTATCATGTAAGATGTTTCTACTTGACCTGCTTCTATTAAATATGTAGATTTAAAGGTGATGGCATTTCATAGGGAGCATCATCTATTTCCCACTGCATGACATCATGAGTCACAAAAGGAAATAGATTCTGACCTTTGTTCCAACATTGGCTTCACCTGGGAATTATTATTTTTTTTAAGAAAGGCAAGAATATATTTCTGATTCCTGACTTCTGCCCCAGACATTGTGATTTGATTGGTTTGGGACATGACCTGAACATTGGGACTTTTAAAATATCTCTAGGTGATTCTAATATACACCAGGGAACCACTGATGTAATGTCTAGATTCCCCACTTTTAGTTAGATTACAATTGATTCATAAATTCAGGTGTTGTCAGTCTGATACCTTCAGTATCAAGTTCTCAAACCAGCTTTGAAGCAAGGTTTTGTAGCCATGAATGGCAGTTTCCTAGACACATTATTTAATTAAAGTTTATGAAATGGTGATTTCCTAAATCTGTTATTCTTCCTGCTCTTACTAACTTTGCTTCCTCTATAAAGAAGAACATCCTCACAAATGCCAGTTTGATTATCTTGAAATGTTATTTTGGGAGAAAAGGTAGGTTTAATGCTTATTATTATTTTTTTCATTTTCCTAATCACGAGTTGGTGTCCTAGCAATTTCTTAAAGTGGCCAGTGACTTTTTAAAAATACTATTAGTAAATCACGGGTATATTTGCAATCAATCTCTTTTTGATGTGGAAGCTGAGTAATTTTTGACCATTCAGATCCCTTTCATTTGACTCCAACTTCTTTTGACACAACTCTAGTCATTTTTGGATAACTTTCTGTGACAATCTGCTAGTTCATTGCACCTATTTTTTGGCACAGATCTGGAGACAATTGGTTTTTTTCAAGGATTTCTGATTCCTCTAAGCGAAAAGAAACACTTAAGATACCATAATAGAGTCAGGAAGTAGAGCCCTGTTCTTAAGTCTCAGCCTATTCCTCATTCCCCCAGTTTATCTGACCAAGAATAAGAATAGTAACATCATTATTCCAGTTCTACCACTTACTTACAGTATTCTAAAAAAAAATAGTAAGTGGTAGAACTGGAATAATGATGTTACTATTATTATAAGTATACAAAGACCACCTTCTGTACCTCAGTGTTTTCATCTATAAAGTGGGAATGATAATTTTCTAGGCCAGGCCGTGTCTATAAAAGCCATCCCACTGGCTTTTTAATAGACAACCAATGATGGAGTGATGTTGTGTGGTGGTGGTGGTTACAAAGCAATAATTGTGTCAGTGATGGAAGCAGTTAGTTTTTTCATCAAATTATTATGTACCTACTGTGTGTAAGCCTTGGTATAGGTGGTAGTGGTGACAGTCATAGCACACTGTAGTTATTTATTTTTCAATAAATAATCATGTCCTTCTTTTGTGTGAGGCTCCATACTGGGAATTAGGGCCGAAATGGTAAAGCGAGACCTGTATAGTCCTCAATTTCAAGGGGTGAAAAAAAACCAGGCAAAAATAAATTATTATTGATCCAAAATTGTTCACTATATTTCTTTAGGTTCTGCTAAAATTCCAAATAGTTTCACACTACCATCAAAATGACTGCTTTGAAATGATGCTCTTAGAAAGGCCTTCTGAAGTGCTGTGTATACAGGTGTCTCACTCATTTTGCTGAGTCACATTTTCTTGCCCAGTGTCTTTACCATGAGGAGAATTGATTTTAATGATGGGCGCTCTTTGTAGTGCTGGCTCTATTGTAAACTGGAATCTCTTTCCCCTCCTGGTCCCTCTTTCCATGGTGCTGTCAGGATTCTCATAGCATTTGGTCCCTGAGAGGGTCCACCCACCCATCCTAAAAGTAGAAAGGCCCCCATGCCTTGGCATCAGAGGAACTGAAGGTGCCATCAAAGTGGGGTTTCTATAAAACCCAGAGGCAGGAAGCCACTTGGTTCTCTGTCACTTCAGAGTGAAAATGAGGTCGCAGCATGTCCCTTTCTATGAATGACTGAATAAAAGACCAAGAGAAAACCTGCTTCATGTCTTACGGCTAAAAGAGTCCTCATGCTGTGAAGGACTCACATTTTGGGGCTCTTTTTGCAGTGGCCAAAAGACAATCTCAGCAGGGCAAGAGCATAGGAAGCCAATAGGTGAAACAGCTCTTCGCCTTCGCTCTGCCTTCTAAGAAGCTCATCTTCCATGTGGAGGAGGCCTTGTACTTGGAAAGGGATTGGATTTGGCTCCCCTCCCCAACAGTCCCCATTCTGTCATACTTTGCTCTCAGTGCTTAGGAACTTTTCAGCATTCTGCCTCCACTTGGCCACTGTGTACAGCCATAGGGACTATACCCACTTCCCTCTCCTTGGCAGTGAACAGTTTTACTGTAGGAGGTGCTTCTGTTCCTTATTTACCTGGGAGCATCTTGCTGTCTAAAAGACTGAGGAAAATTCATTCGTTCCGCAAATTTGAATTGATTCTTCTCAGGGATCTAGGACCTGAGATGAAGTTGAGAACCTACTAGAAACTGCTCCTGTTCTCTTGGGCAGAGATGGGCAAACTAAGGTCTGTGTGCCAAATTCAGCTCTGTCCTGCTTGTATGACACTTCAAGCTAAGAATGTATTTGCATATTTAAATTGTCCTTTTGAAAATATGCATAAAATTATACATGGCTCACAAAGCCATTAATATTTTTGCCCCTTTAAGAGAATGATTGCCATCCTTTGTCTTGGATGTTTATTCTGAGGCTTCCTGTCCACTTTAGAGGGTTGTGATTATGAGCTCCATGTTCGGTGGGCTGAAGTTCAAATCCCAGTTCTGCCTCTTACTATGTATTCTTGGGCAAGTGGTATCCCTTTTCTGAACTTAAGTTTTTTTTATCTGTCAAAAGAAAATATCAAGAGTCAGTGAGGCAACAAGCACTTATGGAGTGTCTACACTGTGCCAGAACCTTCTAAGCATGAGGGATAGAGTCAGATAAAAAAACAAAAACACATATGCAAATAAATGACATGGCTTCAAATTCCTATAGAGCCATGAGGAAAATAAATGGAACAGAATAGTAGAGTAGGGATAATGCCATGTGGTTGGGGGTTGGAGGTTGTATGTAAGAAAATGACTTATGAAAGAGGGGGTCATCAGCTGGCCAGATGCTGCCAAGTGGTTAAGGGAGGGAGGTCAGAAAGTGACCTCTGGCTTTCTCAAGGCATGGTTTACTGATCACCTTTTCTAAGGACATGCTCTGAGTAGACTTTGACCTTCATATGTTCATAATAAAGGAGAACAAAGTGGTGATTCTGGCCTTTGAAAAGCTGAAGTGATCCTTTAAAGAAACTATAGCTAGACTGAATTTTTAAAAAATCTGTAAGTAATTTTATATCTCTGACTCCAGTAATTATATTATAGATAATATGGGGAAAATTGACTGCCTACTCTCCTTTGATTTGTGTTACTAAGATCTGCTGCAGTATCCCAAAATTACTCGGCTCTTGGGGTGCTCATTAAAAATACTTTTTAATTAAAATCTTTTACATATAGGAACACAAAAGTGATCAAGTTAAAAATGAATGCTAGTGACTTCCAAAGGCACATCAAAGCTAATGTTTATAAGCAGCATTTAGGCTAATTGGAATGGAACACTCTTTGGGCTTCTGACACAAAATTAGTCTCCTGGACTTCTTTTCCTCTTTTCCATTTGTCACAGAGAATCTTCATCTTGTTGCTCATCTGTAGCCATCAGAGAAAACTTGGTCACTGAGTGCTGTATCACTGTAGAGAAAAAAGGCAGGGCCATTACCCCAGGATGGGAAAGAAAAAAAATAGGCCAACTCCTATTGATTCCCATTTCTCAGACAGAGTGATGCCTTTAACACTCTGTAATGAAAGTTTTTATATGTGAGAGGGATTACCAACATCGGGCTGTTATTGTCCTTTGATGTGTCCCAGAAATAGTACAGTAGAAGTTATTAAAGAATAAATTGTGGGAAGCTGGCTGCTCTACCCAAGCAGCTTTTTTTGCTTTGCCTCTAGCCAATTTATGTAGTGTTGAACTTTCTTTCTTCTTTCCTAGGTAAGTTTGGGAAACTACTTTTCTGTTTGTTAATTACAGAGTGGTGTGAGAATAGATTGGCCAGTCTTTTCAGTTCAGAGCATGAAATTATTTAGGCACTTGTGTCAAATATGCACATCTCCCCTGAACCCACTAAAAATGGCTTTGGCCCATTTTACAGAGAAAGAAAGTAAAGCTCAGAGAGGTCAGGATGTAGCCAAGGTCATGGTGCCAGTTGAATGCCCACCTGGGAATGTGAGCCTGGCTCCTATTACTCAAAGTCCAATGATTTCCACTTACAGTACAGAAGCTTCTGTGTCCACAGAGAGAGAAGGTTAAAATTGCTTAAAATCTGGAAACTGGTGAAATATGAAGAAATCATATGCTGTGAGCCTCTCTGTTCCCTAGCTTTCCACTGAACCGGAAATTGTTGGGGCGCTACTGTGGGTCTGAAACCTTTCCCTGGCAGCTGGGCTTGGTGTCCGCGGAGGCGAGCTGCGGCTCATGGTTAAATCACACAGATGGAAACCAGGCAGCGTTTGGGTGTGGACTCATGCTTTTTCCTTGCCTGCCTAAATTAAGCTGCCTAACTGTGTTCCTAGGGAGGCTGAAGGTTTGTCAGGGGTCAGCAAGCATTTCCTAACAGCTCTCTAGAATGCGGGGAACATAGTCTCCTTTCCCAAATGACATAGTCACTGCAGAATAGCTCAAAAGATTTTTCTAAATTTGGATTGCTTTATTTGCTCCTTCTATTAATCCAAAGGACATCACATAATGCTGTTTTTCTTACAACTCAGTTTTGATCTTTAATCTTATAGATTCTTGAGTAAGGAATATTCTAAATGTGTGAAGGCTACATTTTTCTATTTAAATAGAATTATTTTTCATTGTGGTTTTTTTGTTGTTATAATAACTAATGTTTTTGTGTGTTTACTTTGAAGCCCAGACATTTTTTCTAGCAGCTTTTATTCATACTATTTGATTAAACTCTTTTGGTATTCATACGATATTGGAGCTGTTATTATTATTCCCAGAAGAATGGGGATGCTGAGTCTCAGCTTAACCTGCTGTAGTTTGTGGTGCATTGAGGATGTGGAATCTGGTCACTTGGCTTGTGTTCCTACCCACCACACTACACTACCCAACAGTGAAGGATTAAAAATCTCTGAGGATATTTTGAGCACATTTTTCTGCCTTGTTTGAGAGACCTTACTTATCTCTTAATTAGAGATTGACTTTTCTCTCAGATTTATCTTAATCTACTCATGCATTTTCCATGGGAGGAAGTGACTTCAAAAGAATTAAAAGTGTCAGCAGCATGGTTCTTCTTACCCTCCCATTCATTCTCTTTTTCCTCCTTTATCCTTTGCTTGCGAGACACCCACCTCCAAGGAATTCAATGTCAAATTTCAGGGTTCTGCAGATATTGATAACTTGCTTAGTGCCCAAAGGCCAAAGAAGCTATGTTCCTTTGTCTTTTCTGGGTCTAGAAGTAACCTTTGTTTTATTGTCTGAGAAGGTAGTAAGGGAAACCAATTGATTCTCAAAAGAAAGAGAACTGTAGGTTTTAACTCTTTCCTAGACTTTTAGAAAGAAGATTTATTCATGTTAAGGTTTGTTAATTAACAAGAAGACAGATACAAAGCAGTGTGGTCCTTTGGTAGTTTATGGATATAAGGACAAATTATGACTTTCAGCTCATTGTGGAAAATACAAGAAACTTAAGTTCTTTTTAGCCTTATGAGAGATTTTTGGACACATTTTAATCTGATTCATTTTATTTATGGACCAAACCTGGAAACTGGGACCTAATTGTGTTCTCTGCCTTTGTTGACTCTTTATGGCCCTGTGGAAACTGAGTATTCACCCAGCACTTGAAGAGGGTCTTTCCTGCCTCACCTCTTCCATATTTGGGCTCACTAGGTCACCTGCTACTGCAAAAATGGAAGATATGGAGCCTTCAGTAATGGGCCCATGTCAGCTTTCACCTTGAAGGCTAGATAGTTGTTGTATTTTATTTGTCTGAGTTACAGGTGTAAAACAACAGCCTGAATTAGTTGTTTCTTATGCAGACCATGGTCCTTCCAATCTCTATAGTAACTGAGAGATCAGAAGTTATGGCAGAAATAAAAAAAAATCCTAATATATATCCTTTGCTCTTTGACTACTTACTGTTGATGAAGAAACCAACAATGTAAGAATTAGGGAAGCCCTGAAAGTGTTTGTGGCTGGCTTCATGATTTCCCCCATTTTGGAAGTTATCAGTTCTCTGATGATAAAAAGCAGCCCTACCTTCTCAAATTCTCCCCAGCAATGAACAACACATTCCAGTTGAAACTAGAGATTCTGGCACAAAAATAATTTCAATTTTAAGATTTCGACCCATGGTGTCCCATTTTTCCATCTCTAAATCCCACTGGAAGATGCTGGTAACCTGCCCAGTTCTGAGAAGTTAGTATGAATGATTAGAAGCAACAATTAATTCTTTTCCATGCTTCATCTTAGAAGACACTGTTTCTGTAATACCCAAAGTGATTTATTGTTTTCTGTGTACACAGCATCATGATTTTCTGGAGGAAAAGCACTCTCTTCACTTAAGTCATTATCTTTAAGTCATTATCTGGGGGACGCTGTGTGACACGCGTACATGGTAGCATATGGTGGAGGTGGATGGACCGAGGCTCAGTGAAACTTTGGAGACAATTTGATGGATTTCTTTGAGACTCTGAATTAGACAGTGCCCCCAGGAGATGAAAGTGGGGTATTTTTCATGAGATTTTTTTCCCCTCCATGTTAATTTCTTTACTTCTCTAAGGGTTAATTATTATTTTTTTCTTTATCTGGGGAATGGGCCTCTGGATCAGGTTGATGACAGGCTGATCAATGGGCAGGCCAGCACACATGCCTTTCTGCCACCTCCCGTCTGTGTCGCTGCTTGGATGCCCTTGGTGTAAACAAGAATGACAACACAATGTACTGGTCTTTGAAAGACAGACCCCTATTTTTAGGCTCTCTGGAAAAATTTCTCTTTATTTTATTTTGGTGGTTTTCGTCATATCTTCTAATACAGTTTCATACAAATGTAATCTGGCTTCCCCAGCCTCGTACAACCCAAATAAAAATGATATTATAGCTCTTCACAGTTGTAAATCCTTCCTCAAATTAAAGTTCTGAAACCTAATCTGCTAGAGGTCTAAAGAGAAGGAGGGGCACCTCTAGCACCCCACCTAGAATGGCATTAAGCATCTAATGACAACTTGGCAGAGACTTTTATCTTTTGTCCCCTGTGAAATAAAATCTTCTAAGTTATCTGCCTTTTCTTTGAAACCTGGCCAGGTGTCTCAAAGCTGATGCCAGGGGGCAGATTTAGAGGTTTTCTTTTTTCTTTTTTCTTTTTCCCCAGATCTGTTTGTATTTTTTTTTTTTAATGGTCTGGGAAGAAGTGAAGATAAATATGACATGTGGCTACTTTCCAATAAGGTTAAATACACAGAGTCACACAATCCCAACAGGGAATCAAGCAGGAGATTGATGAATTAATTGAACTCATCAATTAACCAATGAATTAATTACTCCATGTAAATTGAAGTCAAGACCAGACTTCAGTCTTTGGTGAGAAGGATGCAAAAGCTAGAGACCTAGATGAGCTGAACTTCCTGGAAAAGTTCAACTGAAGTACAGAGGGAGTGGGCTCTAGGCCTGGCAGATTCTGCAGAAAGGGCTTGCATGAGGCTGGCTAAGGGGCATATATCAGAACTAGGGACCCTGATAGGAGAGACAGTGGGTCAAAGTTCTTTTACATCTAGAACACTGGTTCCAGAGAGGCTTGTTGTGATGATTGGTGGCTATCTTTTTATTATTTTGGGATTTTCTTGATCTCCTAAACATGATTGCTTTGGGAAGAAGCCAGACTCTCTTGATTCTAAATAAGAAACAAGCTTGTGTTCTCTGCCAACATCCAGGGCATCACTAAGTGATCGGGTCTCCCTGTGGCCTAGGTATAGGTGGGGGATGGTTATTCAACATCACTTACCTTTTGTTTAACAGCATCTTTTTTGATGGTCAATGTCCTCAAATTACTTTCCATTCATAAAACTCATGGGACCACATTCTGTTCTGTGGTATTACTCATCCCAGAGTATACCCCCTTGGGTTTTCTGAGATATCTTTAAAAATAATGCCAAAACTCCCGATCAGAAGAATCTTTGGATAATTTATTGATGCATAGAGTCCCCCAGGACCTAGGAGTCACATGGGATCCCAGTTTGAACCAGTCTTTGGGGAAGTTGCTTTCAGAAAGATTCTGTAGAGCAGACAATCTTCCAGTACATTTACATCCCCCAGGGCAGCTGGTATGATAAAAGAACAAGAGCTACTTGCTTCATTAAAAAAAATAAATAAATAAAGTGTTAGGAGCAGCTATCAGGGATCAGGCAAGTCAGTGATATTTAGGTTCTGGGAATACTGGAGTCCATAAGATCAACTGCTCTTATAGTACTGGCTTTGTCATCTTTAAGTGGGCACCATGTTTTAAAGATTGCAAGTATCTGAAAGTAACTGGGGACTTCTTTTTTTTTTTTTTTTCATCTTTCATACATTTGATTCAAGTGAGTTATGCTTTTCCATTTTTACCCCAAATACAAATTGCAGAATCACATCAGTTACACATTCACAATGTTTACATAATGCCATATTAGTGACTGTTGTATTCTGCTGTCTTTCCTATCCCCTACTATCCCCCCTCCTCTCCCCTCCCATCTTCCTTCTCTACCTCATCTGTTGTTGTTCCGTTCTCTCCCTCCCCCCCTTCCCCTCACAACCTCATATATGTGATTTCGTATAACGATGTGGGTTTCCTTCCGTTTCCATGCAATTTCCCTTCTCTCTCCCTTTCCCTCCCATCACTCGTCTCAGTTTAATGTTAATCTTTTCCTCATGCTCTTTCCCCCTGTTCAGTTCTTAGTTGCTCTCCTTAAATCAAAGAAGACATTTGGCATTTGTTTTTTAAGGATTGGCTATGGGGACTTCTTAATGTGGGTGGGGAATATGCATAGATACATTAAAGCTGTCAGATGGGGGCAACAGAAAAGACAAAGGAAAGACAGGAAAGGCATTATTATGGAACTGGGCCAATGAAAGCTACTCAGTTTAAAGGGTTAGGAATTTATCAGAGAAAGATCTAGTTGGCAAACCATTTATTTATTTATTTTTCCTTGAGTTTACCTCCATTCTGCTTTAATACTAGAAATTGCTTTGATCATGCTAAGCTAGGTTCTGCATAAATAACAGGCAACCTTCAAGTCTCAGTAGGCTAAGAAGTTTATTGAAATTCTCTTTCCAGAATGGTAGAAAAAGGAGCTCCATGGACCCATTTCCTTGCAAAACAATCATAATTCACACAGATTGAAAAAGAAGCCCAACCATTTAAAATTTCTGGCAATAGTCCTAATGGAATATAACAAATAAGAAACATTTATGTAAGTAAATCTACTATATCTCCATAGTTCTAAGAACAATTGGACTCTAGCACATGAGACACAATCTGCTTTCTACATATATCTTCTTCTGCCAGCTAAGCGAGATAGAAGGTCCAGTTTGGGTAGAGGGAGCCAAAGAGATGGCTCTCTTTCTCATCAGCTTTCTGTTAAGGTAGACGGTATCTCACTAAGAGGGATAGGCCAGCAGAATTTCTTATTCCCTCTAGCTCTCAGTTGTAGAGGCTAAATTCCTACTCATAATGGCTCAAAATTAGGGGCTCCTTTCCTTCATCTGTAGATGAAGAATTCCTAGAGAGTGGGGTACAGGTAAGAGGAATCCTCCTGGAGAGGCTTGATTTCGTTGGATCAGACTGTGGAGAAAGGTGTGCCTCCTAGAGTTTTGTTCAACACAGTAGAATGAATGATCATCCAGTAATTAGTGAAGCCTAACAGCTGGGTGTGATACCAAATGAGACAGACAGCTTCGCAGAGATATTGGAGAGACAGTCAAACAAAACCTTAAATACATTACAAAGTATATATGTAATGTTCTCCAAAAAAAACCAAACAAAAAAAACCAAACAAACAAAAAAACACATGCTAGGTCATAAAACAAGCCTCAAGAGTTTCAAAGAATTGAAACCATATGAAATATATTTTCTACCCACAAAGGTGGAATTATAATTTTTTAAGAGAAATTTTGAAACTTGCAATACAGTTAGCCCTCTGTATCCATGAGTTTGACATCCATGGATCCAACTAGTCATGGATGAAAATATTTTGAAAAAAAAAAGGTGCATCTACACTGAATATGTCATTATTCCCTAAACAGTGTAGTACATCAGCTTTTTGCATAGCACTTACATTGAATTCGATAGTATAAGTAATCTAGAGATGATTTAAAATATATGGGATGTGTACAGGTTACATGCAAAAGATCACACCATTTTATGTAAAAGACTGAAGCATCTGCACATTTGCTATGCATGTGGATGCTGAAACCAAGCTCTCATGGATACCAGGAGATGATTTTATGTAAAAGTTTAAACAATATTCTCCTAAGTAACCAATTGATCAAATCACAAACAAACATGTGGTGAGCGAAAATCCAGTTAGAACACACTTGAACTTATTGAAACAGCTCTTAGAGGGAAATTTATAGTGCTTAAGTATCTTTATTTTAAAGAAAGTGTCAAAGCAATCTATTCCTTTTCCTTAAGAAACTGTAAAAAGGAGAGCAAAATAAACTTAAGGAAAACAGAGAAAAAACCATAAATATTAGAGCAAAAATTAATTAAATACAAGATAGAAAAACAATAAAAATTATCAATGTAACCGAATGTTGATTATTTGGAAAGTTAATCAAAGCTGATAAAACTTTACCTAGTTTGACTGACCTAAAAAAAAAGGAGACTGAAATTACTAAAATCAATAAGAAGGATGTTATTATTGGCCTTGAAAAAAGCAAAAGAATTGTAAGGGAATATTATGAACAAATGTATACCAACAGGGTAGTTAACACAGAAGTGGACACATTTCTAGAAGGACACAAACTACCATATCTAACTCAAGAAATATAATCTAGGGTTGAGAATGTAGTTCAATGATAGAGCACTTGCCTAGCATGTGCAGGGCCCTGAGTTCAATATCCAGCACCACAAAAATAAATAAATGAATTTAAATAAATAAATATTTTAAAATATAAAAACTAGAATGTTTACATTTATATCTAGTAGAATATATCCATAAAAAGTAAAGAGGTTGAATATGGAGTTTTAGTAATAAAATAAAAACAAAACTAAAAAAAAACTACCTGAAAATAAAAGTTCACATTCAGTTGTTTTCGCTGGTAAATTACATCAAATATTTAAATACCAATTCTTTAGGAACTCTTCCCCAAATTTCCAGTACCCAAACCATACAGAGACATTACAATAAGACTTACAGACTGATACCTCTTACAAATATAAACATAAATATTCTTTTTAAATGACTAGCAAATGGGATGTAGCAACATATAAAATGAGTATGTAACATGACCAACTGGGATTTATGCCAGAAATGCAAGATTTATCTGATCTCTGATAATCAATGCATATATTATATGATATTAATAGAATAAAAGATAAACCCCACATAATTATCTTAATGGATGCAAGAAAAATATTGAAAAAAATTAATACCTGCTTCAAGACATAAAACATTCAACAACTAGAATAGTAGGAAACTTCCCAAACTTGATAAAGGTCATTATTAAAAATCTACAACTAACATCATACTTAAGGAACAAATGAGTTGTACCTACAATAAGGAAGAAGGCAAGGATATCCACTCTTATCACTCCATTCAAGGCTTTTCTGGTAGTAGTAATCAGAGTAATTAGTCAAGGAAAAACAAAACAAAACAAAACAGGCACCTATGTTGTTAACAGGTATAGGAGTTTAGTCAGGAGGAATCAGTTCTAATTTTATAGCATAGTAAGGTAATTATGGTTTATAATATTAGTATATTTTAAAATGATTAGTAGAGGATTTTGAATGTTTTTAGCCCAAAGAAATGATAAATGTTTGAGAGAATTAATATGCTAATTACTTTCATATGATCATTACACTATATACAAGTATTGAAATATCACATATTTCAATACCCCATAAATATATACAATTAGTATGTTACTTAAAAATAAAAACTGTTAAATATAACCAAAAAGGCAACCATATTTGATAATAATAAGAAAATCTATCTTTATTTACAAATGATACATCATGTATATATATAATAAATCTTAAGAAATCTTCTTATATTTGCAATGAACAATCCGAAAATGAAATTGAAAAAATAATTCCATTTATGGGAGCATCAAAAAGAACAAAATAATTGGGAATAAATTTAATAAAAGAAGCACAAAACTAAAATCTGCATTTATGTAAAAATTTTAAAGAAATTAAGAATCTAAATAAATGGCAAGACATTTTATGTTCATGGCTTGGAAGTCTAAATATTGTCCAGATGGAAATATCCCAAAGTAACATACATATTCAGTGTAATCCCTATCAAAATTCCAGCTGACTTCTTTGAAGTAATTGAGAAGATAATCTTAAAATCATATAGCCTGGGAATAGCCAAAACAATCTTTGAAAAGAATTATAGTTGGAGGACTTAGTAGTTTAAAAACTGAAAGCAGCTCTACGGTAATCAAGAACATGTGATAGCAGCATAGGATAAACATATAAATCAGTGATATAGAAATGAGATTCTAGAAATAAATTCTATTATTTACTGTCAGCTGAGTTTTGACAGTGATGCCATGGGAAGGAGTAATCTTTTCAACAAATGATTCTGAAACAACTGGTTATCTACATGCAAAAGAATGAAGTTGTATCCTAACTTTGCCCCACATACAAAATTTATTTCTAAATGGATCAAAATTGAATTGCAAATGATAAAGATATAAAACTCTTTTAAGAAAACATAAGTATAATGAGTAACCTTGGGTTAGGCATTGGTATTTTAGGGATGATGCCAAATGCAAACCAACAAATGGAAAAGGGCATCAACATTTTTGTGCTTCAGTGGATATCATGAAGAGTCTAGAAAGAAAATATACAGCATAGGAGAAAATACTTGCAAATCATATATCTGATAAGAGACTTGCACCTAGAATATATAAAGCACTTTCACGACTCAACAGTAAAAAGACAAGTAAATTAAAAATGGGCAAAGGACCTGAATAGGTAATTCATACAAAGAAGATACACAAATGGCCAAGAAACCCATGAAAAGATGTTGAGCATCAGTTGTCTTCAGGGAAATGCAAATCAAAACAGCAATGAAATATCACATCACAACCCTAGGATGGCTATAATAAAAAGATGTGGAACAATTTGAACATTCATACACTGCTTCTGTGAACATAAAATGGTATACTCACTTTGCTGAAAACATTGAATACAGAGTTACCATACAGTTCATCAGTCAGATCCACAGAGATATATCCAAGAGAAATAAAAACATGTCCACAACAAAATGTATCATGGATGTTCATTGCAACATTATTTATACATGGTAAAAAAGTGAAAATAACGCAAATGTCCATCAGCTAATGAATGGATACATGAAATGTGGCACATCCTGTCAATTCAGTATTATTTGGCAATGGAAACAAATGGAGCACTGGTACAGGCTGCAACATGGATGAACCTTGAAACAAATGCTGAATGAAAATATCCAGTCAGAAAAGTCCAATTGTTGAATAATGGAGAGCCTAATGATGCCTTCCCCAGATGTATTTAACATTGTTAGCATTGCTGGATAATTTCCTTAATGTTCTGTACTCTGAGCTCTTATTGTGTCTTTTTGCTGGTTGTTCTTTTTCTCCTTAGTAGGCTCTGTCCCCACCCTTCCCAAATATTTTTCTTTCTTGATCATTGTCCATTCAATGCTCTATCTCTATTCCTGTTATCCCTGCCCTTGTTCAGTCTTCTCTGTTTTGCTATGACTCTGTACCAGCTCTCTAACTTGACCTCCTGGACTCCTGTCTGATTCCATTCAAATCCACAGCAACTGTAGGGATTTTTCTAAACTTTATATCCTACCTGTCAGTCTTTAGTCTAAGTTCTCCAAATACGTGTCCATCACTGTCAAGATGAAGCCCAAGCTTCCCCACATGGCTTACTTTCCTGCTTGTCTCTCATCACTCCTTGTTTCTTGCTTTATGTTCCTGAAACATTGAAATGCAGAAGTTTTCTGCATATATCATGCTGCTTGTTGCCTTCACACCTCTGTATGTGCCATCCTGTCTCCTTGGAATGCTTTCCTCTCCAAACTTGCAGCCACCTGATTCCATGTAGGCATGTTTAAACCTATTTTCTTGTTCCCAGGGCTTCACACATATTAGGCAAGTGTCCTACCACTGGACTACACTCCCAGCCCATTTTATTTTATTTTGAGGTAGGGTCTCATCAAGTTTCCTAGGTCAGTCTTGAACTTGTGACCCTCTTGCCTCAACCTCTCCAATAGATGAGGTTATAGGCATGTGACACTGTACCTGGCCTTAATCTGTTCTCCCGTCTACACATAGAACCACATGAGATGGCATGTAAAATTTATAACACCCTCTCTAGCACAACTGTTGCTAGAGCCAGAAGATCTTGTGCCTGGTACTGGGAACTCAAATCTGGTTTATCTGTAAGGGGAGGTTAAACTTTGATGACAGATCCAGCTATGCAGTTTCATAACAACAACAGCAACAACAAGATGATTATGTAACAAATCAGTGAATCTTCATTGCATGTCTAATAAATGTGTCAGGTGCTGTATGAGGTACTTGAGGAGAATATAGGCCTTAAAGAATACAGGCAAAGTCTCATGGTGCTTCTATAGATAGGCTTCCTAGAAGAAATGTCTGCCTGTGTTTTGCATCTAGTGTAGATGACTGTCAGCAGCAACATTGTCAAGTCACAAGTAGAGATACCCTCAGAATTGCAGCATGTTGGATTCCTTCCTGTTGGGCAGAGGAGTCTCATGGGACAATAAGATGGAGAAGGTACATAGAAGACCATGCTCCCTTGAAGCGTAGAGCTCAGAAATGAGATAAAGGATAACTACAGAGTCAGGGAAGGTCTTGGAATAATGATTTTTTTCATCATTTGATTCACACAGAATGAATAATCCCAGATAAAGTAGGCATGCTTTCCCTAGGACCAAAACGAACAAGATCCCCCCCAAAGGGACAGAAAAACACGAGAACATGAGAGGCCTAAGCCCTCATGAAGAATGAGTTTCAGTGTGTACATGCAGTCAACTTAGGCTTAGGTGTCAACCATACTTCCCAGAGTATGGTACAGTGATAAACATGAAGTAGGACCTCTAGAAATGTTTAAGGATTGGTTAGAATACTAAATCAATTCTAACCATTCTAACCAATCCTAAACATTTCTAGAGGTCCTACTTCATGTTTATCACTGTACCATACTCTTGGATTTATTTGTATGACTTAATAGTTTATTTCACATCCACTCATAAAACCTTCTCTTTCATTTGCATGATGCTTATTGGGCTATATTCCCTGGGAATGAAATTCATATAAATACTAGGTTTACCATGCATTCCCCCTCTGACTTTTCCTCACTTAACAGTGTCTTAGTCCTTCCCACTAAACTCCAGATTGTCTGCTTAGATTTCTACCATAAATGAAATGTGATTTTCTTTTAAGGAAAGGGACCAAATGAAGACATGATATTAAGTGAGATATGGGTATAATCTTGTATCCATTTGTCACAGGTGGCCTTTTGAGAAAATTTGGGACTGTGAAGAAAGGACCTGTTGTGTACTTGTTACCTAAAGGAGGTATTTTTGAGAGACACTATAGAACTTGGACACTTGATTGATTTTCAACCACTAGTTGAGTCATCTGGAGCAAATGTTTAACTTCCCTAGCTGTCAGCTTTATTGACTTTAAAATGGGAATAGCAATCCCTATTTTGTGTATAGTCATGAGGGCAAAAACCATTAATAAAAATGTAGAAGTTAGTGTCCTTCCACAATGGACACTCCCTGGCATACAGCCTGTGCAAAGGGCTGATTTGCTCCAGAATTTACCTGTCAGACTGTGAAGCTATATTTTAATGTAATTCAGTTTCATTTTGACTTAGTATTCTAACCAATCCTTAAACATTTCTAGAGGCCCTGCTTCATGTCTATCACTGTATCATTCCCTGGGAAGACAAAAGAAGTTTTCAGATTGTAGAATGCCCACATGGAAATGTATTTCCTGGATTAGAAAAAAAAATAATGTGCATCAGGGTCACTCATGAGTTCCTTAAAATTTCAGAATAATTTGTATAAAGTAGTTCTATGTATGTTTAAAAACTTAATGGAAATAGCTGTAATAGTAAGTATGTTGAAAAGCAAACTGGAAGCATGAATACCAAACTGAGCAGTTTGTTTGTTTGTTTGCTTGTTTGTTTGTTTATGTGGTGTTAGGATTGAACCCATGGCCTTGCACATACCAGGCAAGCACTATACCACTGAGCTACATCCTCAACCCCTGTGAATAGTATTTACCTCATGGAATGAGGGATTGGTGTGAAGGGATTGTTTGCTACTTAAATGTTTAATCTGTTTGCTTCTGAATGGTTTGAGATTTCTACAGCAATGTCTTTTACATTATCTTCAGTTTTATGTTTACAGAAAGATTGAGGAATAAGTATAGAGCATGCCCTAGTGCTCTGTCTTTTCCTCAATTTCTCAGTTATCAACATCTGGCATTGCCGTTTACAATGTTGATGTGCCAGTTTTGATAGATAATTATTAACTGGAGTCTGTAGTTTGTATTAGGATTCACTTTGTATTGTACACCCTATGGACTCTGACGACTCTGATGACATATAATCACTATTATGATATCATGCAGGGTAGTTTAAGTACTCTAAAATCTTTTATGAATAAAGCTGCTGTAAACATCCTGTGCAGTTTTTTTGTGTAGACATACGAGTTCAGCTACTTTGGGCAAATACCAAGGAATGTGATTGCTAGATTGCATGGTAACAGTACCTTTAGTTTTTTAAGAGGCCACCAGTCTTACATGGCTGTACTGTTTTCCTCTCCAGTGAGAAATGAAAGTTCCTGTGCTCCATACCCTTGCCAGCATTTGGCATTGCCATAATTTTGGATTTTTACTGTTCTAATAGATGCATGATGGCATTTCATTGTTGTTTTAATTTACATTTTCCCAATAGGATGTGATGTCAAGCATCTTTTCATATCCTTATTAGTCATCTGCATATTATTTTTAGTGAGGTGTCTGTTCAAGTCTTTTGCCAATTTTTAAATTGAGTTGTTATTTTCTCATTGTTAAGATTTCTTATCCTAATTTAATATTGTCTGCAATATTTTTGAATTAACTTGCTAATTTACATGTATAGCATGTCATTTTCCATTGTCATAGTCCCAAATGTGACAATGTGACAGATAATTTTGACTCATAGAAGCATCTTTATATATGTAAATCATTTTATTTTTTTTGTTATTTTGGGAAAGGTTTTGTTAAGTAATATTTAAAAATTATATTTCAGGTCTGTTTTTATATTGTAAGCATCTTATTCAAAATATATCTCAAGTAATTTAATGACAAAATAATCTAACTGTGATATATTACATCTTATATATATGATTCAATTTCAAATGAAGAATGAATTTTCTGAATAAAAAAAATATTTCTTTGTATATTTCAGGTAACAGTTCTTTATCAGCTAGGTCTTTTGCAAATATTTTCTTCCAGTCTGTGGCTTGTCTTATCATCCTCTTGACAGTGTCTTCCACAGAAGAAAAGTTTAACTTAACAATTATTTTTTTCATCGATTTTCTCTTTAGTGTCATCTTTGACATCATTGCCACACCTGTCATTGAGACTTTATGCTTTATTGTCTTCTAGAAATTTATAGCTTTATATTTCACTTTTAGGGCTATTATTCATTTTGAGTTAATTTTTTGTGAATGGTGTAAGGTCAGTATTTTGGGCCATAAGGTCAGTATTATGAAGTCCAGTTGTTCTTGGGCAATTTTGTTTAAAAGACTATGATTTTACCATTCAGTTGCCTCTTTGTGCCTTTTCCAAAGATCATTTCATTATATTTTTGTGATTCCATTTCTGGGCTGTCTTATGTTTCTTTGATCTGTTTGTCATTATTTTCTAATACCACATTCTCTTGATTACTGTAGTCTGGTACTGTCTTAAAGTGGACTGTAATTTCTCCTGCTTTGTCTCACTCAAGATTGTGTTGGATATTCTGGGTCTTTTGACTTTTAATATAAGCTTTAGCATCAGTGTGTTAATATCCTTGAAATAGTTTGCTGGGATTTCTCTTAATGGGGATTGCATTGAATCCATTGATCAAGTTGGGAGAACTGATATCATGGTAATAGTTCGATCCATGTATGTGGATAGCTCTCTTTTGACTTAGATATTCTTGGTTTCTTTCATAGAGTTTTATAGTTTTCCTTATGTAGATCTTATACATATTTTGTAAATTTATACCTAAGTATTTGAATTTTGGGTGTTAATGCACTAGTGTTTTGTTTTTAACTTCAAAGTACAATTGTTCATTTTTGGTCTATAACAAAATAACTGACTTTTGTATATTAACCTTGTATCCTGCAACCTTGTCACAAGAAGATATTACTTGCATAACTAAAATTTTTAAAAAAAGAATTAAGGAGTTGAAGAAGAAAATTAGCCCAGCACACCTGGACATATCATAATCATTAAAATATGATGAAATATTTTAGCAGCAGGTATGGCTTTTGTGAATTTCCTGAGTGGTTTAGAATTTCTTTTGTTTACATTTTCTAATGCACACATTCGTATAATAAATTAAACAGAGCAAATGCCAACACATCTGGGGTGATTTTGTAAGAGGTGTTGTGTGAATAAATCCTGTAGGCATCCAAACAAGTGATAATATAGAATATATACAAATATTGAACTCAGCATGCAAAAAAACAAGGCATGTGGAACAGAAGAACCTAGATGATGATAGTTCCAACAATTGTGACTCAGTGATGAGAGGTGTTAGTGACAAGGTGTTAATAGCACATAGACACATTCTGGTTTTAATGCAGAAAGCAGGCCGTGCTGAGCATTAAACTTTCGCTGACTCTCTTAATGTACAACAGCAGGGAATATCTCATTTCAGCACACTTGTCTGACTTCTGAAGAATATACCTCCATCCCTTTGCCTTCTGTGTCTTCTCACTCTCCTGTCCTTGGCAATCTTCATTCAAAGCCATCCAGGAAAAGAATTCTGGGAAATGTAGTTCCTGCTATTGGTTTTACAATGACAAGATCTTAGGAGTCTTATGTAATCATATTATTTGTCTGAGAAATCTACAAAATGTCTTTCCTCCCCACAAATTTCTAAAAGGTAGAAATTATTTCTTTTTTTTTTTTTTAAGAGAGAGTGGAGAGAGAGAGAGAGTGAGAGAGAATTTTTTAATATTTATTTTTTAGTTTTTCGGCAAGCACAACATCTTTGTTTGTATGTGGTGCTGAGGATCGAACCCGGGCCACACGCATGCCAGGCGAGCGCGCTACCGCTTGAGCCACATCCCCAGCCCCCAAATTATTTCTATTATATCTGAATATGTCTTGCAATATCTGGTAAAGAATCCTACTCATATTAATTACTAATAAAACAGTTGTTTAATGAATTAATGGATTATATTACTTAAAATACTGTTGTGATCAGTGTAAATTACTGAGTAGGTTATTTCGATCATCACTTTGCTCTGACTAATGACTGTAACTGAAATGAATGTCCCATTTAAATCTCTGATTTATTTCGGCCTTTTTACTGCAGTTCTTTTACTATGGTAGCCTGGTGGTGTGCTCTGGTCATTAACTTTCTATCTAGAATAATGAAACATCAGTGCAGACCTGGTACATTTAGCCCACGGAATCATGTTCCTTAAATCATCATACCTGGCATGTCTGAGGGCAGTTGAATGGCTCCTCTAATGATTCTAGAACACTGTGGTGAATGACAAATTACTGGTGTCTAATATTATATGATTGGTAAATGACTGTTATGTGCTTCACTTCCATCCCTCCAGGAAGGCTAGATTATTCCCAAATAGCAGATTGCCATATGAAAATGCCAGTAGTTACTCTCTGTTGATCCCCGGTAACAACTTGGGAATATTCACTTCATACAAGACACTCTTATGATTTTTTTTTACAAATCAGTAACTAGTTACAAGAATGACATTACAAGGCACTTTTATAATAGTACTGACCTTTGGGTCTAGTAGGGTGGGTTTAACAAATTTCTGTGCTGTTAATTCACATTACTGTCTGCATAGAATGGGCATTTCCTCATATTTTGGCTCCCAAATTAAGTTACTTTAAAGCCTCAGAACAATAATTCTGTGTTTCCAGAGTGATAGTAAGGTAAAAACTTAAAGCAAAATCAAGAAGCATCTGCTAAATTCCTCACATGATGTCGCCATTTAATTGGCACACCTCTTTTCCTCTGTGTTGAGTGTTTTGCAGCCACAGTTCATCACTTGGGTCTTTGTTTCTCCCCCCATGTGCACCTACTTAACATCCAAGCCCCAGTTCTGATACCACTTATGGATACTTATTAATTATTAATGCTGTGCTTGGCTTGCTGACCTCATATCCTCTCTTCTTTTCTCCCTGTCTTTCCTAACTGTAGCACTTCATGCCTTATGCTCTTTTCTGCTCTGATGTTTTTCTGTCAGTCTTTCTGTGACACTGTCCCTGGACCTTGTTGATCCTATTTGTAGAGCCATATGCATTCTTGCATTTCTGACTTTGTCTCCATTGCTTCCTTCCCTCAGATGGCCTGCCTTCACCTCCGTTGTGCAGACTCCATGAGCCCCCGCCACCCCTCTGAGTCCCCTCTGTGTTGTGCTGCAGGGCAAGGGGACTGTAAACCCCTTCTCCCTAAGAACTGGCCCAGTGGTGCTTTAAGTCCAGGGAGATGATGAGGAATGTTGCCTAAAGTTTGAACAAGGAAGGATAAGAGAAAAGGGAAACAGGAGGTGGAGGGAGAGGGGAAGAGAGAGATGGGCAGGGGGTGGGGGGAGAGGGGGAGAGGGGAAGAGATGAAGAAGAGGAGAAGGAAGGCAAGGGAAGGGAGAGCAAAAGAAAGAAATGGAAGTTGAAGAAAAGTAAATAAAGGGAATGGAGATACAGAAAGGAGGGATAAATGGGGTGGGGTGGAGAAAGGATATATATTAACAGGCAAGAAAGATAGTCTAGACTCCACGTAAAATGCCCTCTTCATTCAATAGCTAGAGTTTTCTCCTTGAATGGAGCTTTGCTCACTTTGTGTCATTGTGTTCTTGGCTCCGTTTTTTTACCCCTCTGTTACCCACTCCATTAGTCAGCTTTCTATCACTATAATGAAATACCTCTCCAGATCACACCCATCCCGTGAAGTGTGAGAGACTCAGATGCTGCTCGTTTTGGCCACAAGTCAACCAGAGGACCTAAGACTGACATTCACACTTTATTAAGGAGAAGAGAACAGGGGAAGCAAAAGTCAGATCTTAGACTGAAAGAAAGGAAAAAAAAAGAACTTTTGGAAAACTTTGGGGTTGAAATTCTTTGCTCCTATTCAGAGCCATGTGCCTACAGGCATCACTCCCTTTCTACTTTATTTAAGTGATGACACTGTGTTATTCTTGGCTCTTAATCCTCTAAGTAGAGAGTGAGGGAAATATGGTCAACCTCATAAAGCCAGGATCCCACATGGTTTTTATCATTCATACCAAGCATGTTAGGGTCCTATCAGCTTCCTGAGCAAGGCTGTATGGAGAGGCGTTTGGAGGCTGTGTATAGACATAGTGGAAAGAGGTCTGTGACTGATTAGTAATGTCTGCCATAGCATGAGACAGAGGAAGTGTTGATCTGTGTGCTCTGTGTTTGGTCATCTAGTTTTCATGTTCTTATAAGAATATTTGATATTCTTTACAGATAAATGTTTTATAGATTTGACTTGTCAGAAAGGAATAGTGCCCCTTCTTTCAGAAATCTTTGAAATATAATGACCTTTTTCCACTATTCAAATTCATTGACTTCAGCCTTGCAACCCGTGACCTGGCTATAAAAAGGGCATAAATTCGAACAAACAAGACACGCGCGCGCACACACATATTAAAAATTATTCTATGATCAAGTATTTATTTTTGTCAATTGCTGATGCAAGGAACACAGTTCTTGGTAACAATATAAGAAAACATTGTTTTGTTTGTTTCAGCAGGGTCAAGTGTCTTTTGTTAGCATAATCCAGTAATCTAATTGGAGAAAGGGATAATATTCCTTTGCTTCTCTAACAGGTGTAGTTTTTGCTGTGGTAGTGTACATATGTATCTCCATAGAGACAGGGCTAGAAGGCAATTTAGATGTCACCCAATTCATTTGATTTGGGAATGAAGATTAGAGAAAATGTGACTTATTCAGTTTCACAGTTAAGTCTCGACCCATCTTTCCTTTGCATGAAAACTTGACCCTCCTCTTTGACCATTCTCTCTAAAAGTCATGCGGAGCCCAGCCAGGCTAAGTACAATATTTCTAAGCCAGTGCAGTGGGTAAGTCATTCAGTAGCAGAGTAGTGAGGGCCAGGTGACTAAGGAGGGATCCCACCAAGAGTCAGAAAGATCAGGGGAAGTATCAGGACCCTGTGGGGGAGCAAAGTAAAGATGCCCTGTGTGCTTGCCTAGAATCAAGCCAAAATGCCCCCACTCTCCCCTACAGAGTGTCTGCATACATACATGAGACACACACATACGTGGTTTTCACTGACCACCACCACCATGGGTGCTTCCATTTTAAATGGGGAAAGGTTTAGGAGAAAAGTGAAACCAAATTGTTGGAGAGTTCATTATATGGAGGCTTCTTTGGTTCCTCATCTTACCCTGTTATGTGGACCCAGTTGTTCAGTGACAGGGGTAGTGACATTCAGGCTGGTAGGCCATTAGACCTGGTCTGGTACAGACCTGAAAGTTAGGAGATCCTGGTTCTACTGTCCACGGCAATTCTTCACAACTGGAAATACTATGTAAGTTTAGGTATTATTTTTATACTGACATGTAAACAATGGTTTCTTTCTTGTCTAAGGAGACACTTAGACTAAGGGGCCCTTCCTTCTTCAATGTTCTGTCACATATATCCATGATACTTGGCTTGATCTTGGTTTTACCAGAAAATATCTACCTGGCATGTTTTATTTAAAGCAAAATATAAGCATCTTCTTTTTCATGGAGCAAACTGGACCATCAGGGTTATGTTTCAGGTGGCTAACCCATGCCTGACCCTCCAGAGGTGCCCAATAAACAATGATTGAATAATGAATCTCAGCAGGATGAGAAGACCTTACTGTGCTAAGTAGGCCTCAGATCCCAGTAATTAAAAATATTTAATATTTTTAATTGACTCATCTTAAATCTCAACTAGACTTTCCTGTCACTATCTCATTTAATTATCACACCAATACAAGAATAGTTGTTGTGACTCCTTTTTTCACTGATGAGGAAATTGGGCCATAGGAATACATGGTCTGAGGCCATGTAGTGAGTATATAAAAGCTGGGACTGGACAGGGTCTCTCTGATGGATCTGTTCTTATCTTTGTCCCAGGCCTCCTCCAGAGAGAGAAGCCATCTCTCCAGGCTGGCACAAAGGGGGCCTTGTGTTTCTGCACAGCCAAAATGACAGACAAAAGAAAAAAAGAGAGTTCCTAGTAAATCATCTTTAAAAATAGGTAGCAATCTAAAAGTGTAGACTCAGTTATTTTAATTTTATTATTAATATATTTTAAAATTGTTTACTGTAGTTATCTGAGCCCTTTCAGGCTGATACAGTGGGTTCTTAGTAATATTTCATGTTGATTCAATGACTGTCCCTAACTTTTTTCTCAGGAAGTGTGAAAGAAGTTGTTCAAATACTTACATAGGACTTTGGAACTATTCTACCCATGCTTGAAGTCTCCTAAAACACTGAGAGATATATTAATGCTACTGTATGCCTCATCTTCCTAAGTATTTGTAGAAAACCACGCATGGAATTTGGAGAATTAAAACCCACTATCATTCATTAATAGGAGGAGCATGAGTAACTAAAGCACTATGTAAATATATAAATGAATCACAAGATTATTTGGCAAATAAAGGTGAGAGCATCTAAAAATATATAACTTATATTTGGCAATAAAGAGACATTTCTAACTGTTTTAACCATGGCAAGTGTACAATGTTGGTTTAATGCAAGCAAATTACTAGTGGAATAGAAGTGGGTATAGTTTGACACAAGTAGAATAAAGCTTATGTGCATAAATATAATAAAAATAATAATGTATGTTATTTACTTGTGTGGTGTCTAGTTACAGCTGCATTCTAGCTGCTTTGTAATACTATTAAAGCAATCAATCAAGTACCGATCAGCGGGTTAGAGACAGATCAGATTATATCAGAACAATTAAAATGATTGTAGAACAATGTATTTCAATCAGTCGACTCTTCCTTTCGCAAACAAAGTCTTGTTGGAATAAAGTATTTTATGCCTGTGCTTTGAGCATGCAGCACACTTTTGCAAGGGCAAGAACTCTTGGCTTGATATAAGGAGGATCAGAAGTTTTACTCTGCTTAACACCCAAGAAATGAGACCTTTGAAGCACATTCCAGGTTTGGGAACCCAAAGAAGGGTGAATAGGTAGAAATAAATAGGTGTGTTACATGTGTGGCAGGGTGGTATTTGCCTGAGCTGAGTAGTTGGAATCATGAGACATGCTTTTCTATAAGGTTCAATCCCATGCAGAAGTGAATAGGGAGCTATAGACAATACCAAGATAAGTCAGTACCCACGGATATTTTGGATTATCAGTGGTGGATGTATTAATGCCTCCCATTCAGGGAGGAATACTATTTTCTTTTGAGAAAAATTGGAAGCAACAGAATCTTATCATGTATCAATGCCCAAAATATCATGAAAATCATCCATGTTCCCTTTACTCAATTTTGCCAGGTCTTTGTATGACCAGTTCCATCAGTCAGCTTTGCATTTCTATAATGAAATCCCAGAGGTAATTACTTAAAAAGCAAAAAGGTTTATTTTGGCTCATGGTTCTGGAGGTTCCATTGCAAGATTGAATTGCTTTGAACCTCTGGCAAGGGTGACATATCATTTTGGAAACATATAGTAAAACAAATCACTCACATCATGATTTAGGAAACAAAGAGGCTAAGAGGCTGGGTACCATAGTCCGCTTCAAGTATGCCCCCAAGGATCTCCCACTAGGGCCAGTCTCCCTAAGGTTCTACCACATGTCAAAAGCATCACTCTGAAGATCAAACCTTTAACACGTAGGTTTTGGAGTGACATTTGACATCCTAACCACAGCACCAATACATGGCATTAATATATTTAATATTTTTAATTGACTCATCTTAAAAATATGTTAAAAAACTAACTCTGCTTCCATTTTAAATGGGAAATCATGTTACCTACCACCATGAAAACAAAAACACTCAGTGAAAAGAAATTATCTCACATTAATTCAAAGTAAATGCTGTTTCCTAATACTAGCTCTGAACCTAAGACCTAACTTTCCCTCTGTTAAAAGGGGAAGGAGATTTACAAGTGTTGGCTAATAAAGACATGTGGCACCATACTGAGTCTTTCTACTTGAATTTTGAAACTCCTGTTTAAACAGACATATTTTCTCATCATGGGGTTCAGTGTTATTTAAGGTTCTGTGTGGTACATAGTCTCTTTTGTGTTCTAGTGGCCTGTGTCCCACCTGCAGGACCTGATTACACAACAACATGAGCCCTGATGTTAGAGGTAGGAGTAGAAGTTAGTTCACAAGAAAATAGGCACAAGAAAATACTGCTTTAGGCCAGAGCTTCTGGGAGGTGAGGCTAATTCTGGGGGTCATTATCAGCGAGACATTCCCTTACCCCTTTCTTTCTGCCCTTTCTCAGGCACAAAACTGCTGGTAGGGGAAACAGCTCTGCTTTCTAGGCCAGAGATGAGCTCAAACTTGGTAGCAGTAGGCACATACTTTTTAATGAAAGGGTGATAGGGTGAAAGACCCCTACATACTCTATACTGCTATTATTAGTGAGGACATTCCTGTCCCTCTTAGGCTATAAGAATTCACCTCTGAAAGAAGAAAATTTCAGCAGAAGCAGAAAAAAATATTTCAAACTGGTTAGAGGCTTTCATGGATGGATTTATGCCATTGCAGTCTCTGAACCAAAGGTCAAGGAATTGAATTTACCAAATTTCATTAGTTCCAAGATAGCATGAATTATAAAATACACTAACAATTTAATAAGAGTTATTGGGGAAAAATTTAAAGCCTCTACATTAAGTATGCACATCACTTGAAAAGGAGCCTCATTTATAGAACATTAAGATGTAAAGAAAAATGGTTATTTTATAAATAAAAGTGCACTTACTTCCATGCCATGGTTTTCATTACTTTAGCATCATCTTTTTCCTTGAGTGTCTTATCTATTCAAATGTCACCCACATAGTGGCCCTTACCTTCTCTGTTTTCATGATTCTGGCTGATTACAAAATTACAAAATTAAGTAAGGACACATATCATTTGGGATTTGCTTTTTCTTTCATACTTCTTTTTCTGTCAACCTAAAGAGAGGTGGTGGTGGGGGGGACCCGCATTGTGGTCCTGAGATGGAAAGTGAGGTTTGGGGTGCTGCCATTATGATATGAGGTCCAGTTTCTGTTTGGCTCAACTCTTCTTCTTTTCAAATAAAATAAATAAATAAATAAATAAAACCTAGCATGGGAGCCCAAAGGAGAGCTAAGTTACCCTTTGTTATTTTCTGTGTCTTTGGACCTTCTGTCACCATTTAGAACCCCAGTGAGTTGGACTGAGCCTTTGGGGAACATTTGTACTTGCATTAAAGTAGCTTCGGTGGCCCAGATCCAGGGTGGTTGATCCATTTCTGTTTATTCCTAAGCTGTGTAAGGACAGGCCAGTCCAGGGCACGTCCCACATCCCTAAGCAAGGAGCACAGGAGAAAATGGAGCATGAGAATAGTTCACAGCTGGCTGGTGCTGGTGCTGTTCACGCTGGCTGGCTCAAACAGCTGGAGCTGAGCATTGTCTTCAGAGCTCTTGACCAGTGGCAATGGGAGGAGACGAAGGTGTGAGGGGCAGGTTGAGGTTGAGGGAGAGGCTGAGAGAGAGGTTGAAAGGGAGGATGAAAAAGAATAAGAGAGGGGTTGAGTAAAACAGGGTTTGACAGGGAGGGAGAGAGAACCTCATTTTCTGCATGAGCAGATTAGAGAAGATGGAACTTCATCACAAGGAAGCAGAATGTACTAGATGGAGCTCTTTCTCCTGTGGAATAAGGATCATAATTCTCACTATTGAGAAAATGCCTAAAGAAGATAGAGCCAGAGAAAGAGAAGCCATGAGAGGAGGCAAATAAGCAAAAGAGAATGGGCATTGATGTCCATCCATCCTTTCTGTTTTCCCTGTGATTTTTATGTAAACTTAGTTTTCAGGCCTACTGCTCATGAATATGTGTGTGTGTGTGTGCGTGTGTGTGTATACAAACTTAGAGTATATTACACAATGAGAAAAGGGAGCAGTTGCACTGGGAGAAATGACTTTGAAGTACTTGAAAACATGATGTTTATCAGACACGTGGTTAAGGAAATTTCAATCCTAGCCAGCTACACTAACTCAATGCCCAGTGAATATTCAGTGCCTCTGCTAGCTCAATTAACTATGATCAGTCTATATCATCCTGATGAGTTTCTCTGAAAATAAACACCAATTTTTCCAACTTCAGGAAAGAGGATAATATACTTTTCATTGGCGAAGACTGAAGAGGAATATAGAAATCCCTAGTAGATATATGGTTAAAGTCCTTCATCCTAGAAAAAGAATCTACTGCTCACCTACTACCCTTATAGGCAATGAACATAAAAGTGCCCTCTTCTAAAGAGACCCAGTGAGAAAGTGACTACATGAAGATGATTAAGATGCCCTTCAATGATCCAAATTTTCTACTTCTGTGGTCTGGAAATTTATGTCATGTTAGAAAATGAGAGGCTCGTGGATTCCAAGGTGCAGAAGGGATGACCTCTCTTTTATGGTGTGGTTATTGGTAATTATTTGCTCTTCCTCAGATACTATAGTGACTATCACACAAAAGATACAATTTCTTGTTCCTGATGACAGACACTAGCAATAGGGAAGCTGATTTTTATCTTCAGTGAACAACTTTGAAGCAATGGAGAGCTCCACCAGTGGAATGAGGAGCCCCACAAAGTAGTGATATTTCCCTTAGTAGAAAGATTCAGGCAGAATTAGAGTTCTGTGGAACAAAATCACGGAAACTAACATAAGCTAATATAAGGGAAAAAGGAATTTATTAGTTCTTGATCAAGGAGTTTACATAATTAAGATAGGACTAATAGGCTTAGAAACAGGAAAGGGTCAGGATGGAATCTACTTGCCCAGTGAGGTGCCACCATAATAACGAGGCATTGAAAGGCCTGTCACCACACTTATAGGATTCAGAGTCTTTGAAGAGAAGGCCATTGGCTGTGCTTAGGATACATTCTTATCCTATGGTCATACTGGATGAGGACAGCAGGAAATTGACCAGAGGTCCCCAGGGATCCCTTCAGTTTCTATAGTGTAATGATCTATAGTGTAATATCATTACACTATAGAATTCACTATTCTATCAAGACTGCTTATAATGGAGGAAAATTCCCCAAGTAGGAATTAGGATACTGTTACAAAAATGGAATAGGAACTCAGGAACTAAAAATTAACAAGCAATATTTGCTAAAGAGGTTGGCTGAATATCCATTAGGAACATTAGTTTGGGGGAAGAAAGTTGGATATAAGAATTGGTCCCTGTGGCTCCAATACATGCAAGAAGAATAACATCATTGAGAAATTAGGGCATGGACTTCCATAAAGGTTGTCAGGTACACCTAGGTAATAACGTCCTCTGGTTTCCATAATGATTTCCAAGATTAGTTCTTCTTTTGAAGTTTTTTATCTGAGATACAGCAACCAAATTCTATATCATATAGGAAATCCACATGTTCAAAGTCTTGAGAATTCCTCAGCACATTCTCTTTCCTCCTGTCTCATTCTTTGCAACAATTTCTAAACCTTACTTCAGACAACTTCAAAATATCCACAGGTAAAAATAGGCACTCTTCCTCCACCCTGTACACCCACCATGTTCTCCCCATGTTCTGCCAATACCTATGGCAGAACTTAGATCAAAATAGGATCTCATGTTAGGTGTTTTAACCATGGACCAAGAGCTCCTTGATTCAGAGACCTCACTTTTAATTGCTATAGTTTCAACTTTCACAGGGATCAAGAAGGTGAGCAGATGAAGTACATTAAGGAAGGCCCAATTGAAATATAAAGAAATACTGAGCAGAGACCTCTCAGGGTTGAATTCTGGATTCTCTTAACTGCCTTCTCAAATGTTCCAAACCATACATTTATGGATCCTAAGCAGTGTGAATATTTAATCTCCTGGTATTTGTCAGGTACAACCTTTCTCTAAAAAGCCGAAAGCGTTTTACTCTATTGATTTGTTCTCACCAGAGCTGAACCATGAGTGGTAAGTAGGCATTTGTTTCTATTATGAATGTCAATAGTATGATTTTGAATTACTTTTATCACAAAGGCTTCAAGGATCACACCTTTATTTACAAAGCCAGCTCCCTAGAGTTGAGCCAAACTAGACCAAACTCTTCTATGGCCTAAATTTTCAATTAATGAACACTAATTGAAATAATCTTCCTTTCTTGTTTTTTTTTTGTGTATATACAGAATTTTTAATTTAGTTATGAACAAAGGTACATGTACAAGCATAGAAATCCCATAAGGCAAGATAAATATTTCAGAGAGAGAAGAAAAAACAGAGAAGGGGAGTCCAAATAAAGTCTGAATTTTTTTGTTTCAAATAGACCTTGGGCAGGTTACCACTCACTCACTGGCTTCCCACTCAGTACCTGCTTCCCACTGAGGCTCAGGGCTGGTGAGAACAAATCAATAGATAAAATGCTCTCAGCTGCCCAGAGAACCTGACAGATACCAGGAGATCAAATATTCACACAAAGTAGTATACAGATTAGGACATACTTGAGAAGGCAGTAAGAGAAGGGACCAATGTAGAACTGAACCCTGGAAGGCTCTGCTCATTATTTCAATTTATTTTACTCATATTTCAATTTGATTATCCCATTGCCTCTGTCATTTGCTCTTTCACTTGTTCATTCCCTTGGTCTCTGTGCCACGTGTTTAAACCACAGCAGTTAAAGACAAGGTCCTTGCATCGAGGTGCTAATCCTCTCAGTGTTGCTCCTCTCTGTCCTTTGTGGGCTACATGGAGTGGGGATGATAATGATAACAGAATATAATTCATAGGGTTGTTGTGAAGATTGAGTGAATGTACTGATTCTAGATTTTCCTCATTCTGCTTAAATCCAGAGCTCCAAAGTAAAGGGGAGAGAGAGTGAGGCAAGATCTCTTTAATCCGGCACCTAATCACAGAGGGCACCAAGAACATAAGCTCCTTGTCCCCCACTTCATGCTTCTTCCTACATGGAGGAGATGCTGCTGAGAGGCAGGGCTCCATGTGACTACATAATTCTTTAGCTACCCTGACCTGGTCAGATAGCCATACAAGCCATACTTGCTATAGCAATATCCTTGAGTATGCTATTTCAGTCCAAGCCTTTCATGCTTTAATCTTCCCCTTCAGGACTTCATTTGTGGCAAAAATATAACTGCAGCTCCTCCCAGATCTTTTTCCAAGATAGAACTGGACTCTGTGTGTGGCTCCAACTCTAATTATGGCTTTCTTTATTAGCATACATTTTTAATTCATTATAATGGTTGGAATCCTGTTTCCAGGACAACCAGAAATTGACCGTAGCCTTTTTACCTACTTTCTCAGAGTCCTTGATTCTCTCTACTTCAGTGGTCGAAAGTATTCAACTAGTTCTATAGTTCTGCTGGCTTAGTTTCCCTACACTATTTCTCTTGGAAAGTTCAGGATCCTCTGTGCAGGTTCTTTAACTATACTAATGCAAATCCATATATTTCTAAGAGGCAACCTTGATAACTTTTTCTTCTACTGCACAATGGAATACTTCCCATTGTGTGTTATGAATACTTCCCCCTGTGGAATGTTATTGCATGCAAAGCATTTGGAATAGTTTCTGGTACATAGTAGACATCTTCAACATCACTATTATTACTATTCTCATGTTATTATAAAATGATGAAAAAGTTATTAATATATTGTCTGGCACACAGTAGGCATTCAATAAATGTTACGTTTTGTCAATTAAAGGAACTTAATCCACAGATATATTCAAGGAAATGAAATACAGACCATTCTGGGGTTATTGTCTTGGATGCATTCTGTTCATTCTGTACTGATCACTTTCTGTGTCCTTTACCAGATGAGTATTCAGAATGATGGTGCATCAAGAGACTCTTCTTGTTTTCTCATGGGAAGAAATTGACTTACACTCAGTTACTAAGTCAGAAAATTGTTATTGTATTTTATATATTAATTTGGATTGAAGATTGTATGTTTTTACAAGTGACTTATGCTCATTTAAAAATGCAAGCAATGCAGAAATTTTTAAAGAAAGCAACACGTCACCCTGAATTCTACCACTCACAAATACCTACCCGTGAGCAGTTGAAGAACATCATTTTAAACATCTCTCAATGCACATGTACAAGTAAGAGGACAGTAGAATGGATAAAATAGTAAGAATTGATACTATAAGGATAACACTACTCAGAGACCATAGTATATCTGCCTTATAATAAAGTCATTAAATTAATTTTGCTTGAATTTAACAGAAGAACAATAAATTGAAGGGTAATTCAAGGAATTGTTGAACTTCAGATGGTTTTTTTTTTGTTTTTTTTTGTCAGAAAGCCTACTTGTTCCTAAAAGGCTTTTCTAAAGCTTAAGAGAAAATGTGAAAACATTTAATTTCAAGTCCTTGTGAATTTTTAACTACATCAATTTTAGGTGTTAAAATTGGCTGGGCAAGATCATAGTTTATTTCTTCCAACTACCTCATGCGCTGACTTCTGACTGTTGCTGCTCATGTTATTTCCACTCTGACATGTTGTCTTGGTCTGTTTGGACTGCTGCAACAAACTGTTATAAGCTGGGTAGCACAGAAACAGCAGAAATTTATTTCTCATAGTTCTGGAGACTAGGAAGCATTGGCAGATTTGATGTTGGGGAGGAGTTTGCTTTCTCCTCCATAGAGGGTGCCCTCTTGCTGGGTCTCAGGTGGTAGAAGGAAGTGGCCAGCTCTCTGGAATCTCTTTCTTAAGAGCACTGCTCCCATCATGAGGATGGAGCCTCATTCCATTTTGCAAATATAATTTTCTTTGTTCAGTCCTGATTATTATTTTTCTTGGGACCCAGCTCTCCTGGGCTTTCACCATGGTTTCCACATTTCAGGATTATTAATTTTGACTTATCTCTTAGTTGGATACCTTTCATCCTCAAGAAGTGGTTTTTTTTTTTTCTCCCTTCCAAGGGAAGCTCAGGAAGGTTATATTATCTGAGGTGTTTAGTATTTGGAATATCTGCCTATTGCCTTTAAACTTCTTGAATAACCAATTTGGCTGATATGACATTCTTGGGTCAACTTTTCTTTCCCTCTGAAGTTAAAGAGACTTCACTACTTTTCAGAGATTAGGTGTTGCTAGGCAGCATATGAGGCTGGGTTTATTCTTTTTTTTTTTTTTCCTACTGTAGTCAACTTGCTTTATTCTTGAATGCCGGAGTAACTCGAGTTTTCTTCTTTTGTTTGATAGATCAATTGGGATGATAATGTTGATTGCTACATTTTTTTCCCCCCAGTACATTCCATGATTTCCTTCCATGGAATGTAGCTCTTTCTTCATTTAAGGGAAACATTCTGTGTGATAACTCAGCATTTTTCTTTTTCCGATCCAATGTTTCAGGAACACCCATTATTTTTTTGTTGGGTTATATTATCTGTCTTTCACATTTATGCTCTACTTTCTGTTTGCATTAACAATTGCTTTGCCTTTTTCTTATGAATTCACTATACATATTTAAGCATGGCTAAATCCAAAAATATAAAATATGAAAATTTCCAAAATCTGGATTTTTTCTGTTTAAAAATGTTGTTTGTTTTGTCTTCTCAATTTTGAGATTTTATAAAAAAAAAATCTTAATAACTCCTTTAGAAATCCTGCATGGGAAAGCTGTGTCTGTTCTTGGTTATTTCCTTCCAGCTGAGCCTTCATCTATCTTTTGCATTATTCTCTTCTCTTCCCCCTATTGCCCTATTCCTCCCGACACAATTCAGGTGTTAAGACTGCATGGTAGTCATACCTTTTATTTTTTTATCCTGCTCCCTCTTAAATTGGGTGATGTGAATTGAACTAATATGAATGGATCTTCATCTTCCTGATCTCTTTTCAAGTATTTGAGACTAGGTTTTCCTCCCTAGTCTGAGCTAACTGCTGCTTCCTACCTACTTTTCTAAAGGTGACTGATTTTCAGAGTGTGGTCCTCAGAACAGCAGTATCACTTAATGAGGGAAATTCCTGGGCCTCGTCTCAATTTATTGAATCAGAAACTCTGGAGATAGGACTCAGCACCCTGTATTTTCATAAGCCTTCCAGGCAATTCTGTTGACCCTAAAATTTTAAAGCCACTGCATTAGACAATGAGGGATATGGGCACAGTGCAGCCTATGCGGAGGGACCTCATTCCTGCCTGTCTTCTGAGAGTCCACTCAATATTCTGTACCTGGACCCATTCCTCAACCAGGACTGTTGCCCTCCTTTGGACATTTACACATTCCCTCACTTGGCATGTTGCTCAGGAAACTGGGATGCTCTGGTGATCCTTCCTGCCCGCATTTTGCGGGCCGCCATGAATTGGTGTCCAGATTATCCCTGAATTCTGATTCCTGCCTAGGGAGCTTGAGTGGGAACTACTCCAGCTCTGTTCACAAAGGTGTGCCTGGGGTGGAGCTGCATTATCCCGGGTGGAGGTTGCCTTTTTCTAATTGCTCAACCCAGAGGAGGCATCTTTTCATACAAAGAGCATCCATATTGAAAGTCCTGGTCAGGTCTTAAAAATGGTATGTTAGGAGTTCCTATAATAAAGTTATTTTCCTCAGTTTTGTCCAGTTTTACTCCATCCCCTCTCCCTTCAGTCCATACCTTTACAAATTTTGGGATTGTGTTAGTCACCCTTTCATTGCTGTGACCAAAATACCTGAGAAAAACAACTTAGAGGAGGAAAGATTTATTTTGGCTCATGTTTTAGGGGTCTCAGTCTATGGTCAGTTGCAGGAACATGGCAGAGGGGCATGGTGGAAGGAAGCTGTTCATCTCAGGGCAGCTGGGAAGGAGGGGTGCTGGGGGGGAGAGAGGAAGAGAAAGAGAGGGAGGAAGGGGCTGAGGACTAGATAAACTCTTGTAGGAAGGCTCACTTCCTCCATCTAGGGCTTCCCCACCAGTAGTCTACTCAGCTATCAGCAGACCAGCAAATGGATTAATTGATTGGTGAGATTGGAACCCTAATCATTGCCTAATGATTGTCTGAACCTTGCTGTATAGGGGACCATGCTTCTAACACATGAGCTTTTGGAGAAATTTCAGATCCAAATCATAAAAGGAATATTTTGAAATTCTCAGGATTCTGTTTACTTACTTTCTTTTGTTAGTACAGTTATCCTGACCCTTGCTATCCATAGGGAACTAGTTTCAGAACCCCCACATCCCAAAATCTGTGAATGCTCAAGTTCCTGATATAAAATGGAATAGTGTTTTTTATATAACCTATGTACATCCTTCTGTATACTTTATATTACTTTTAATACTTAATGCAATGTAAATGCTATGTAAGTGGTTGTTTTACTGTGTTGTATAGGGAATGATGACAAGAAAAAAAATCTGTATATGTTCAGTAAGACCCAAGTTTTAAAAAATATTTGCAATTGGCAGTTAGTTAAATCCAAGAATGCAGAACCTGTAGGTATAAAAGATCAACTACTGTTTCTGGGTGCATATGGGACTTGGGGAAGGTGAGTTAATGGGGCTGATCTTATCAGAATCTTCATTTTACTTTTAAAATTTTTAAAATAAGCTCCTGCTACTTACTGGTTTTATAGGTTCTTGTAAGATATTAAAAATACTTATCATTTTCTAACTACTTTTTATTAGTTTGTTGCATAGTGAAGGACTGTGATTCTATGATCTTGCCTCACTCTACAATTAATATACAACAAATGCTCTATAGTTTTTGTTTTTAAACCACACAGTGAAAACAGTTATCTTCTGCTTAGCTTTTTAGCAGGTAGGTTTCCTTAGTTGGAAACCCAGACCAAATTTTGAACAACTTAGGCAGGAATGAGAGAGAACTTTGGGAGGATGCTTGGTAGAATATGGAATTGAGGAGCAAGTCCTGGAAAAGAGCTGGCAACTGGAACTCTCAGCCAGATACACTTGTGAAAACTGGAAAGGTCCTGTTCATGGATTACTGGAGCTCTGTATAACCTTCTGAGCCTCTGGTGTTCAATAGCCCCATCAGTACAGTCAGGAAGCAGCTGTTCCTTTAAAACAGTGCTTCTCATTTAGTAGAGATTTTTGTATCACCTCCATTTCTCACACACCTACCACCACCATCACCACCATCACCACTTGTACACATTTGGCAATCCCTGGAGACACTTTCTGGTTGTCACTACCAGGGAGGAGTGCTGCTGGCATCAAGAGGGTAGAGGCTCTAAGCATCCTATAGAGTGCTCAGGACAGCTTTCCACGACAAAGAATTTTCTGGTGCAAATATGAGTGGTGCTAAGGTAAAATAAAACCCTGCTCTAGAAATTGATCAAATTATGTTAAGTGCATGTATGAGTATGTCACAATGAATCCCAGTACAATGCACATTTATAATGTACTGATAAAGTAAATTAACTTAAAAATAAGAAATCATGCCATTATAAATGAGAAAGCATCTAAATAGCCTCAAAAGCAGTAACCCTTCATGATGTTTTTCAGTCAGCCGAGAAATCCTATTTATCAGGAATGAGTTCAATTCCATTCCAATTTCTAGTATTTATTTATTTTTTGTTTTTCTTTTTTCACTTAACCTTTTAAACAACAAAATTAAATCTTTTAATTCCTTGGGATATAGTCATTGTCATATTGTTTTACACTTGTACCAACACCCAGAAGTCAATTTTAATTCCCTAAAGAAAGCCATATTAATCCCTCCCTCAATAGTTAAGTTTGTTTGTAACTCTAATGAGGTTTTTGAAATTTGACTCTTGTATAATTGTCACCACAGAAACTGTTTAAAATCAATCAAACAAACATTAATTTGGTATTAAATAAAAGTCTTAGCTCCAAACTCAAAAAATCTTATATTTGAGTCTCACATCCTTTGTGCCAAGCTTATAGGTTAAGCCCTACCTTTTGTTTTCTTTAACAAGTTGGTGTCTATAGGTGACTCCATTGTTTGTCATTGGGCAATTGACTCTAGACCCATCCTTTAATCTTCCTAGACTGCAATGTTAACAACAGAAATATTTTCAAATGGGTTTGGAGGCATAGGTTGAGCCCTTTAGTGTTCTAACACTATGAGAGTATGTACTACTAGTTATCTAGAATGAATGAGTTCTCCCTTCTGGAAGGCTGTGTGTGGGGAGAAGGTTTCTGCTTCGGATGGATCTCTAAGTTTTAGGTAGTCATCCCAGTGCCAATTTTTATGTAATTTCTTTTTTGCCAGTGTACCTACAATATGGTGTACTATAACACAACACATTAATACATTTTAACAGATTTTAAATGAACTTTCTAAACTTATAGAAGAAAATTAGAACATTCGTAGGGAAATCCCTTGGCAGACAGCACATCTGTCAGTGATTTGGCGGTGCTGGAGCAGTTTCGTGAGATCGCATCAGCAGTTTTTCTCCAAATGTGAACAGTATGTTTGCTAAAAGCAAACACAGTCCTGTCTGAATTGCACAAAGTCCTCTCAAATACAAGGAAATGTCACTGTCGAAATTCTAATGCTTCAAATTATCCCAGCCATAAGTTTTTTTAAAAAAGAAAAACAAACTCACCCAACTCAGAAGTAGTATCCAAAAAGCCATTTAACACTGTAGAATTTCTTTATATAATCTGTAAGCAAAGCAAAATTTGACAGTGTTTCTCCGTGCTGGTAATGTGCAAGGGTGTTTATCTTCATTACTTGCTACCAGTGTAGTATATCATTATATAAACTTGATTTTACTTCTAATTAAACATTTAAAATGCAGTTGCTTTTCTTTGCTCTTGTGACAGTATGGAAGATTAAGTGACTTTCGGTGCCCAGTGGAATTATCTGTGCTCAAAAACTCTACGCAAATTAATTTCTGTTGCTGAAATACATTTTAAAATATTATAATCCTATTCATTTTGAGAAAATTAATATTTCCTATGAATGAATATTTCACCAAAATGTGGTAAGTTTTTAATGACTCTGAGAAGGGAAAAAACACAACTTGAAAATAGTCACCATTTTTCTTGATGGTTAGCTTTCCTGCCAAAAATTGGTTTGGTGATTTTAAAGCAAAGAACACATTTACTTAATTGTGTGCAGTAATCTGGAAAATGCTCTAGGTTGTTCAAAAACTATGATTGTTTTTGAATTAAGTTTCTGTGTGCTCTGCTATATAAAGACTGGAATTCAATTTCTGCAGTGTAACTTGGATAACAGAAGCTTATGATGGTACATCTCTTTGGACCTTTTGGACAATTTTAGAATAAATGAATGTGATTTAAATACCCTTAGCTTGAATGCCAATCCCCTATGCATAATTCTCCTATGACCTTTCCTGTGCCAATAACAGTCAACATTCTTTTATTTTGTACCTCTGTGATGTTCCTTATTTCTTTGTGTAAATGCAACCTGGTTTTGTTGTTCCTTCTGCCTGCTGTACTGGGACTTCTAACTCAAAGTCTCCTGGTTATTTTAGCTTCTTTGCATAAAAGCTGCATAGTTTAACTGTTTGAAACCTCATAATGGGGTCCAGATAAAGTGAAAAGAATAATACTTAGCTAGGTTGATAAGTTTTAAAGTGTTTGATAAACTCGCATTCAGATTCATTAGATGAAGAGCCTAAGAGTTGTCCTTAAATATTAATAGTTAATAGTTCTAAATGCCTGGAATTTCCCTAGTGTTGGAGTCTGGGATTTGGATGTAATAAGTATTTGGATCCTCTTAGAGCCTAACTCAGTTATTTTCATAAAGATCTTGATAATTTATGTGATGGTTGATTATTTCCTTATGGGATTTTTGGAGAGGTGGTAGAATGAGAAGGAATTCTCAGGTGTGAGACCAGAGTTCAACTTCTGGTTCTGCTCCTTTCTAGGTACAAGATTCAGCAAACTATTGGACTTAATAATTGAGACTCAGGTTTCTATCTATAAAATAATAATGCTGTTTTCCTAAATGTGTTACAATTAAACATCTAATGCATATTATCTGCTGTGAAAATAATTTTATAATAAAAATTACGTTTATTATTGGAAATAAGTGAAAGGGTTTAGGATTCCAGGAGTGAGGGGTTGTGAAAAAGAATTTTTTTAAATGTTTTTTATTTTTTTTTAATGTTAAGTACAGAGTTTATTTAACCCAGCATTTCCACTCTTAAGTACATATGTAAAAGAAATGAAAATGTCCATATAATGTTTATAACAACATTATTCATAATAGTCAAAAAGTAGAAACAACCTAAATGTCCTTTAATTAATGAATGAATAAACAAAATGCTCTATATTCATACAATGGAATATTATTTGGTATTAAAAAGGAATGAAGTCCTGTCATATAAATGGAATTATACAACATATGGCACTTTTTGAGTCTGGCCTCTTGAGCTTAATTAGCATAATGTTTTCTCGAAGTTTATCCATGTTGTAGCATGAAAACAAATTTTCTACTCACACTTCCTCCCTCGTTGAGGCTGTCTGATGTTGACTATAACTGATTATTTTCAGTGTACTTCACCCTTTGTCTCCCTCATTACCTTAGGATGTCTTCCCCTTTCCTTATAGAACACTTAGCCATACTGACCTATGTTGTCCATGAGCACAGGAAACAAGGTGGAGGGCTGTATGAAATAATTTTACAAACAGGGCATCTGTAAAACAAAATAAAAATAAAAAATAGAGAGCACCAGAATTATGTGGTGAATTTGACTTTTGCTATCATCCAGATAGTTGAAACCACATTATTATTTTTTCACTGAAAATATCTGAAATCCAATAAACCACTGTGCAGGGGGACAATACTGGCATCTGTCTTCACATGGTTAGGTTCATCTGAATTTGACTCATTTCTGGGGAATGATGATGATGGCCAACATACTGGGCTTTGGGCTCTGAGTTAGAGACAATTGTCATGCTTTACTATATAGGTGTCATGCTCCAGAGCCCATACCTGTGATGCATTCCTTGGACTGACAGTGCAGTGGTAGGTCAGATTCGGCCATTACCTACAGGGAGCCTAAGTTTAAGTGAGTGTGAATCACCTTACTGTGAAGCTGCATAGGGAAGTCCTGCAGGAGTGGTTCAAATACTAACAGCAAAGGGACACTCAGTCTCGTCTATTTGGGAGATCCAAAAGGAAATAACAATCAAAATGGATTTTAGACCCTGGGTCAAATATTTGTAGCGGAAGAAAGAAACTGAGGGATTGGAAAAGGAAGGTAGACAGGATGGAAAGAATAAGAAGTGGCTGAACTGAAGAGGGGTGGAAATGAAGGCTAATATGCTACCAAAAAGGCTGTGGGTGCACAAGCAGGCCTGAGTGACCTTGAAGAGGGTGGAATGTTTTCTCTCATATGTGGAAGCTAGAGAGGAAAAATAAAATAAAATAAAAACAACAAAAAGAAGGAATTTCAGAAAAATAGAAAGTAGACCAACAGAGTAGTGAACGGGGATGGAGAGGGAAGGAGGAGGGGAGTCCAAGGGAAGTCCTGGTGAACAAAATTTACAAAATTATATATCCATGTAGATATACCACAATGCATACACTTTTATATGTAATTATAATGCATTAAATAAAAATAATAATAATTTAAGGAAAACCAGTAGAGCAGAGGAAGGGGGTCGGGGAGGGAGGAGGAAAAGGAAAGGGAGGGCACTAGGGAATGAGTTTAATCAAATTATGTTATGCGCATGTCCAAATATGGCACAATGAATCCAACTATTATGTTTGATTATAATGCACCAATAAAACATAAAAAAGCTATTCTATTAGAATGACTGAGGAGGAAGCCAGTATTGTGTTAAGCTAAAGAGATGGTAGAGACTGGATGCTCAGATGATTCTTTTAAGAACTTTCTTGGTTAATTACAGGAGAAAAAGAAGTTGGTAATTTAAAAGTTCATCCTGGGTGAATATACATTTATTTTTAAGAAGTAGGAAACAGAATAATTTATAGAGGAATCAGTAGAAGGGGAAAAATTGAAGATCCAATGCAGAGAGGAGAGATTTTTCTAAACCATAGAAGAAGTTATTTGTGGGAGGGGTTTGATTCTACTTTGTGTGGGATTTGAATGCTTAACTCTCAGTTGTGTTATAAAAGAAAATGTGTGGTAGGAAGCAGTACATGGTGACATTTCATATTCTTTCCCTTGATAGATGTCTCATTGAATTTTGCCAAAGACGAGTTTAGAAAGAACAGTGGAGAACATGGTGTTCTCAGGCCTAATCCTGAAGAGTTGCATTCTCCTTACTGATGTTTCTCTTTCCTCTGATTCATCTTCCCTTGGCTCACCTTTGTCCACTCCACTTTCTTGATGCCTGCCACTTTCAATCCCTGGATTGGTTGCTATTGACTCCTGGCTTTTTTCTTTGTCCTCTCAGCTTCAGATCTTGGCTGCCCAATTTTGTCTCAACATTTAATTTGAGTAAATCGATCCATAATGATTGCTTTTCTTGGCAAGGCCTGGATCTTCCTTTTTTCATATCCTGTCCTCACAGTAGCCCCACTGTGCTTGGCCCAGTGGATACCTTGGGATTGACCCTCCAATGTCTTATTGACATCTGCAGGGCACAGAAAAGGAAATAGTAGATTGAAACAAAAGATCCAGGAAGAAGGAGGAGAATATTGAAGAAGAATGCAGTTGAAAGGGTTAGACTAGAATGGAGGAAGAAGGTTTATCTTCAGAAAGGCTGTGGGTGGAGAAAGTCAAGGTGGATCATCAGTCTCCCAAGGATGTGGAGAAGGAATGAAGATTCGGAAGATGGAGAATGGAGAGATGAAGGGACTTCTAGCACAGCATTTACAGAAGCCAAAGGTCCAACAGGGAGAACTAAGTGTCAAGCAAAAATAAAGACACCCCCCCACCCCACCAAATGAGAATAAGCGAAGCCTATGTATTCTGACCTTGCTAGAACCAGGGAGTCACCACTATCACATGGAGCTGGCAGACCTAGAGGCAAGCAAGGAGAAAAGAAATTTTTCAGTGGAAGAAAAAGGAAAGGCCTCACGTGTCCTTGGCACAAGTGGGTTGACCAGAAGTGGGTCATCCTGTGCAGTTGGCCAGGGGAGCTCATATAGTTTTCTTAGGTTGGTCCTAATTTAGAAGTAAGGGACAAAAACTGAGGAAGCTGGCAGGTATTGGTAAAGAATGACTGAGCCAGTTAGTGCAGATGTGGTAGTTTGGCTTCTGAGATTGAAGCTACAGATTGTGGGTCATTGTTTTAGTTCTAGCCTGGCCAGTGTCCATTGCATATTCAGTCTCTCATGGGCTGGAGTTTCAGTGGCCATTTTCGCTGTGTGTGCATGCGCCTTGTGTAGTACATACTTTAACTTGTGGCCTGGCCAAATCTGAGTTACAGCAGACTCTGTGCCATGCCAGGTGGCAGCAGGCCAACACTCTGTATTTCCACAGACTTTCACACATTCCCCTTCAGTAACTAAGAGGACTGGCATCTATACAGAAAATTGGAAACCACATTTTTTATAGATGTAAACTTTTATGGAAACATTAAAAGTAACTCAGAATGCTTTTCTTTTATGTTTACTCAAATATAGTTCTCAATGCAGCCCTGGCTTTCGAGAAGCCTAATTACTTTCATATACCATGAACAGTCGATAGAGCACTGGGAAAAGTCATACCTATAAACTTATATTACTTGAGGGAGACTATTTGGTCTTAGAAATATTAAAGCAGCCCCTCTCATATTCTAGGTATTAGTTTTATTTGTGAAGTAGAATTTGATTGAGTTTCTGACTCAACTAAGAACGTGCCAGAAGAGAGGATTTTTCTATATTGTCTGACTCTGAGTTCTTAATTCTAGAGACATCTGCTTAGAGACAGAGTAGTATATTCCTTAAAAACCATACCTGACTATCATCCTGCTTTGTTCTTAGGAACGATCAATAGGATAGAGTAATAGAAAGTCGAACATGGCATCAGACAATTGTTGGATGGTGGCAGCCATCCCCAGTTAACATAGAGCTGTAACATACTACCAGAGTATGCTTTTAAGTCATTAGACTGTTAATTGTCTTAGGTGGGCAGCAAAAACTGAAAATTGCCAATATACATAGCTAATCAACCCTCCAGGGTTGGGGATGAAATCCTGGCTGATTATCAGGATCAGATAGAAACTGATCCTGGTAGATCAGATAGAAACTGATCCAAATGCATGTCTACCTTTCCTCTCTCCCTTCCTCCCTCCCTCCCTCCCTCCTTCCCTCCCTCCCTCCCTCCCTCCCTCCCTCCCTCCCTCCCTCCCTCCCTTCCTTCCTTCCTTCCTTCCTTCCTTCCTTCCTTCCTTCCTTCCTATGGATTGAACCCAGGGACATTCTACCACTGACTTACATCCCATCTTAATTTTAATTTTGATATAGGGTCTTGCTAAGTTGCTCAGGCTGGTCTCCAACTGGTAATCCTCCTCCCTCAGCCTCCTGAGTTGCTGGGATTAGAAGTAGGTGCACAGTGCCCAGCTCAAGCGCCTTTCTTTGGCAATGCATGTGCTGTTTAAATAAATATCCCAGGGAAAATTATTATAGAGGTGTCAAGTCACCTTGGTTGGTGCTCTTCTTTATAATATTTTAATACAATATCAGTCCAAAGCAATACTTTCTTTGGGCTACCTGATGTCATAAGGACAACAAAAATGATCTCCTACCTCTGCCCCCTCATCAGTCTTGCCTGTGGCCTCCACAGTGCAAAGAGAAGGGGGTATAACTAAGGTTAACCAACTGAAGAGCACTATGTGCACCAGCAGAGCAACTCAGCATGTGTCCTGGTGAAGATGAAAGACGACAGGGCTACTTTCTTCCAGAACGTTCACAGCCCCCTCTAGAATTTGGAGAAAGGCTCTGGTCTTGGGGATATCCAAGTGACAGGCAAGCCACTCATTGTCCCAGTATGAACCCTCAGTTCTGAATCAGGCTTAGTTATTTCTGCTACAGTTTATTTCTTTCATGCCAGTCACATCCACTGGGAGCTTGTCTGTGGCCATTAAGGCAGTGCTGTGCCCCAGACCCAGGTACCCTCTTGGAGTCCTGTGAATGTTGCAGGCTGTAAGAGGACAGGATATTATAAAAGCTCTACTTTCTCCAGACTCTCAGCCTTTTTTTTTCCCTACATTTAGCACTTTCCCTTCCTGAATAATCCAACTTTATTCCTTCTGTGAGTCTGTATTACCACATAAAGATTACATTTCTAAGCTTCCTTGCTTCTAGATATGGCTATGTAGTTAAATTCTGGCCAATGAGAATGAGAAGTGGTAGGTAGAACTTTTAGAAATATCTTTAGAGACTAAAGGCCTGCTGTCATGGGGAGGGCTGGAATGTCATCTTGGACCCTGACATTAAGGACCATGCCAGAGGTGGTCACATAAAATCTGAATACAGTCTGGGTTTTAGATGACCACAGAGCCAGTGGTCAGACCAGTTCCTCATTTTTGTCTATTAAATATATTTATACTTGATTTTTAACCAGTATCTTATATATTTTTTTCTTTTGCATCTCCTCTAGAAAATTATCATGGTTATCTATAGTGAGTGTATGTTTATACATAAATACATAGGTGTGTACATATATATGTGTGTGTAAGGATGTGTAAATGTGTATTATACATATACAATCATGCACACACACATATTCTACTTAATTTTGACAGGATGCATAGTTTAAAATGTTATAAGTATATATATAGTTTCTAATTAGAAGGTCATTTAGATAAAATAAGTTATTTTAGCAAACTCTTCCAAGGATAATTTTGAAATCTGATTTTTTTCCCCTCATACATTATAAAACTAACACATTGGAAGGTGTTTCCATTGGCATATAAACCATGTAATCAGAAGGACTGTAAAAACCCAAATTAATTCCCGTAAATCATTGCATTATGCAAGGGGCACATCCTCCCTCTCCTTCACTGTGCCCAACTCTCTCTTCTTTCAAAGCCAGATGATTTCCAGGGATTTTGAAAAAGTCTACTGTGAGGTAGAGCCAGGCAGTTCCCCTCCAAACAGTACAAGTTAGAGCGAGTCAAAATTGAATAATTCCTTTATGGAAAGCGCTCTCTTCTGCAGTGTATTTGAATGAACAAACTAAAGAATGAATCTCAGAGGTCTCATTTCATTTTCCTGTTGCCATTTTCATCTTGCTTCACAGCACGGCATACTGAAGAGCTACTGATGTGGGTTCCTCATGACATGGGGAGGGCTCAGAGCTATACCTGGGGTTTGAATTGTTTTCCTGTAAGGATTAGACTTCATATGCTGGTTATTATGTGTGTGTTAGAGTTTGTAGCAAGTGGATTTATGCAGCTCAGTGGCTGTTTTTCCTTGTTGATATTCTTTGGGGACTTTGGTTGGCACCAGTGCCTGCTTTTGAGGGTTCCTTGCTGTCAAAATAATGTGAACACCAGGGAAGGAAAATACGTCTCAGTTTGTTAAGTCCATCATCTTCCTCGATGACTATGTCTAATTAGGTTCTAGGGGTTTTACATACAGAGGAGGCAGGCCTCAAAAGCAGAGGTTTGTGCTCTCGTTTTTTGTGTGTGTGGGTTTTTTAAAAAATATTTATTTATTTATTTTCGGTGGACACAACATCTTTGTTTGTATGTGGTGCTGAGAACCGAACCCTGGCCGCACACATGCCAGGCAAGCGCACTACCGCTTGAGCCACATCCCCAGCCCTGTGCTCTCGTTTTATGGGGGGCAGAGGGAAGGAGTTAGGGGAGCAGAACTTCCAAGTGTCTGTTCAGATTTTTCAGAGTTGTTGAAAATACATGGTATTTGTAATGGAAATAGTTTGGGGTTGTTGTTGTTGTTGTGTGTGTATGTGTGTGTGTTTGTGTGATGCTGTATTTTATTCATATTCATATTAGTGAATTTTTATTCATATTAGTGAACTCAGTTCTTCAGAAAACTTTTTAGAAATTTGTCTTATGTCATGTGGGTTGTACGTGTTCAAACTCTGGCTTACCACGATCCTGGTGGGTACTATGCAATGTGGACTTTCTTTGGATTTAGGTGAACTTCTGTGACAAAGTAATAGCATTTTCCAGATTCAATCTATTCTTTCTCCTGTCTGAATCCTACTTAGGAATATCATTAGCTTCCTCCTCCTGGAAGCCTTCCTTGATTCCCTGGAGGACTGATTTGAAGACTTTTTTTCTCAGATCATACCATATTCTGTGCTCTCTCCCTCTATGTTCAAATGTGAGCTGTTGAGTTGTCAATGTCTTTCTTCAGGCTGTTCCTGACAAGAGGACAGGACCTCTGGCTTATTCACTTTTGGAGCATGTGTTAGTCAGCTTTCTGTCACTGTAAAAAAATGCCTGAGATACACAAGTTAAAGCAGGAAAGGTTTATTTTGGCTCATGTTTTTCAAGGTTTCAGTCCATTGTGCTTGGGGCTTTGTTATTTCTGGACCTGTGGTGAGGTAGAGCATCATGACAGGGAGGGCATGGTAGAACAAAGATGCTGACTTCATGGATTTCCAGTGCTTAAGTAATTCCCTATTGCAAGGCAGGCACCTCTGAAAAGGCTCATTAATGGTTTGGGATATTATTTACAACATTAAAGCAGTTTTCTGAATGTACATATACATTATGCCTTATTTCCTCCTAAGTGCACGGTTTCAGTGGAAAATAAACAATAAATCAATAACATCCTCAGAATTACTGGAAGAAACAGCATATTATCTGTTATTCCCTGCAGATGGAGTAAGGAGGGGATGGGAAAGGAGGGTTTCTGGTTTTTCACTGTGACAGTCAGCGACAGTACTTGTACTATGAATTTTGGCTAAGTTTTAAATCCATTAAGCACAACATTGAGTTTGTGGATAAACTCTGAACTAGATTCTTCTTGTATCTTAAGTATTTTTTTTTAAGTACTGGAGATTGAAGATTTGTACTTGCTAGGCAAATGCTCTACATTGCCAGGTCTTCTTTTCTGTTAAGAATGTTTGCTCTGAAGTATCCACAGAGTTTCTCTCCTGTTGCAAGACTTGGATAATGATAAGGAAAATTGGATTCATAATTAGTTTTGAAATTTTCTGAGCTTTGCTACAGTTTTAAATGGTTAATTGATGAGAAGACACTTCTACTTTTGTAATTTAAGTTTTCAAAGAGCAAAATTAAAAGGAGATTCTTATTAGTAGTCTAATAAGATGTGTAGTTTCCTGGTGGCATCATTGTTCCCCTAGGTCTGCAAGGCCAGAAACCCAAGTTTGTAAATTTCACCAGAATGGAGAAGGGCCAAGGCCACCGATTTACAGTTATTTAATTCTTAGCAGGTGAAATAACCTGAAGGGGGGATGCCACTAAGTCCAAGGATAAACACAGAGGGACAGAGCACAGAATATGGCCAAATCCCGGGAAAGGGGCTCCTAATCATTGCTTGAGGGAATCAAGGGAGGCTTCCAGGAGGAGGCAGGTTGATGAGATTCAGCCGGGAGAGAGAACAGATGGAATCAGGGAAATACTATTGCTTAATCCCAGAAGTTCACCTACACTCCATGCCACTGTGTTCATTTTCTAAGAAAAATGTAGCTGTCAAGTTACATTCATGTCCACTGGCCAGCATTTCCCCAGTAAGAAGTAATTTTGACAAATTAAATTAGAACCAGTGTTTATATAAAGGTGGGGGAAAACAAGTGGTACCATACACTATTAATAGAAGTTTAGATTGCTACAATCTCTTTGGACAAGAACATCAGCATTATTTGAAACAAAAATGTGTATATCCTTTGCCCTTTCAATTTTGTGTCTACAGTAGATTTATCCTAAAGACAAATCCTCACATATAGGCAAAGTTATATGGAAAAAATGTTCCTTGTGATATTATTTATATCAACAAAGGATTGGAAGAAATGTAAATGTCTATCAAAAGTAACTGGTTAAATGACTCAAGGTATATCCCCATGATTTAAGATCATGGTGCTGTTATAAAGAATTACATAAATACATATAATATGGAGAATTATCTCCAAGATCTTATTGAGAGGAAACTGAAGGAGAGAGAAAAGTGCATATAATGGGCTTCCTTTAATTGTATTAACAGAAGGAAACACCAACTTATATGTGATTCTGTGAAGTGTGTTACTAGAGTACAAGAAACAAGTAGTTGGGCAGGGAAGGACTGGGATAGGAAGAGAATTCACTTTGCATCTATTTCAGTGTGTTACCCTGTGCTTGCATTTTTATGCGAGGTTGACATTGAAATAAAATCATGCTTTGCTTAATGACTAGAATATGTCATTAAGCATGTCATCATGTGAACACTTTAAAGTACACTTACAAAAACTAAGATGGATAAGGGGACTAGGGAAGAATAGAGGTACTTTGGATTAGACAGAGGAGTGTAAAAGGAGGAAGTCGGTATAGGGTTAGGAAGAATAGAAGAAAGAATTGGACATTATTACCCTATGTGCATATATGATTACACAACCTGTGTAACTCTACATCATGTATAATTAGAAGAATGAAAAGTCATACTCCATTTATGTATTATGTGTCAAAATGCATTCTACTGTCATGTATAACTAATAACAACAAAATTTTAAAAAAGAAAATTATAAAGAATATCTGATATCATGTAAAAAATACAGCTAGTTTAATTTTAAGTGACAGGAAACAAAAGTGTATGTATGAATGACTAAACCTTAAGAAGAGTAAACACTTCTATACTGAGTTTTAGTGATACTTGCATGACAGAATACATACACTAAAACATACCAAATGTATATTGTGAAAATGTTATAGTGCATAAATTATGTGCCTCAATAATAACTGTATCTGTTGCTGTTACTTAGTGCTTTGCATTAATGCATATAATCTTTTTTGTTAATTTTTAAAATTTGTTTTAATTAATTATACCTGACAGTAGAAAGCATTTATGCACTTTGATATAATAGACGGGGTATAATATCTCATTGTGACATTTCCATTTTCTAATGAAAAACTAATAAATATTTTTATAGAAAATACAGGAAAGCACAAAAAAGAAAATGATTTTGTCAACAAATTTTATTGCCCACTGTTAAATTTTTCATATGTATTCATATTTTTAAATGTAGATATTTTGGAAAAATTTGAACCGATGATTTCAAGCACTTAACATTTCATTAAATATTTCTTCATGACATCTTAAGCTTTATTGAGGCACATGATTTATGCACTATAACCTTCTCACAATATACAATTTGGTGACTTTTAGTGTATTTACTCTGTCATACAAGTATCACCAAAATTCAGCTTTAAAACACTTCATCTCTGTAATAAGGAGTGATTTTTTTTAACCACTATGTAGTATTACCCTATATGGTTATACTGTGCAATACATGCTACACATGTTATTTATTCAGCCAATTCCATATTATTGGACCTTTCAATTATTTTTGTTTTCTATAAGTACAAGTAATGTTGTAATGAAAAAAAAAAAAAAAAAAACTAAGATGGCTACAATGTCACAAGGTTTGTAATGCTACAAGACCACCATCCTAATGTGGTCCATTCTTAAGCAAAATGTCATTAGGTAGCATATGACTATAGTTTCCATATGAATTTAAATTTAGCACAAGGAAAGTGGTTTTCTTGCTTAATATTGTTGCTGATGACCTCCTGCCAACAGGACCTGCTAAGTAGAACCTTCAGGCCCCAAATAGGAATATCTCTCAGGGGAATGTCTATTCCCTGGATTCACACAGATTTTATTACGCAACAGTATTGTATCTGTGACCAGTTTGCCTGTGGCTGGACTATGGATTTGTAAACTTGAGAAATGTTTAAGTCCTATAAGCAACATATTTATGAACCACACTTAGTATAGATCAACTTTGTTGGAAATTATAATTGGCAGGGGAATTTGTCCATGTGCAGAGCCCTGGGTCCCACCCCAGAGATTCAGGCTTGGTCTGGGGTGAGATCCGAGAGCCCCACCATCACAGGATACATATGCAGATGATTTGCATACTGCTTCTTGGCCCTTCTCTTCCTCCCTCTTCTTTTCCTCCTTCTTTCTCTTTCCTTTAAGACTTTTAGAGAGGTATTCTAGAACCTGTCTCTAGATTCTGAAGACATTTGACTGTGTGTCTTCTTTATTAATGATATACATTTTAAAGAAACAGGTAATAAATTGATAGCAACTCCATCCATTAGGAGTTAGTTGATATTTAGTAAATATAAGAAGCAAGAATAAAAAGACAATCAAGTTCAGTTTCCTTAAAGACTAAGAAAACAACTCCTCCAAGGTGCCCCACTTGTGATGAGACCTGGATTATTTCATGTATATTCATCTCACCCTCGATGCCTCTTGGTCCAAGTGGGTGATGGAATATGGCAATTTGTTCTTAGAGAAGAGCAAGGGGAAAAGAACACTTAAGTTATAGATAGCTGACCTTTAAATTACTTTTTAAAATCACAACTGCTTTTAAATGGAAATAACTAGGAAGGAGAAGGAGTGTTGGAAGAGGAGTGGAAGGAGAGAGTCTATGCAGTGCGTGGGCTGTGTCCTGCTTGCCACCAGATACAGATTCAACTCTTGACAAGCTGTGTGATCTTGGACTTGAGATGGAAATTCTGTCCCCTGTTCCTGTGAAATAAGATTCCCCAAGTTACCACAGTCATGTAACTGGAGTCCTAGGCCAGAGGCCCAACTCCAAGAGTCCCAAAGGACCAGGTCTGACCACTTGCACCAAAAAGCCAGTCAAAGAAATGAATGGTGGTGAAGACAGGAAAGAGATTTATTCTCCTTGTGGCCATGCTGGGGAGAAGAACAGACCAAGGACTGAAAATGTGTGTCTCTCTGAGCAGCTAACAATACCTTGGGGTTATATAACAAAGGTTGGGGGCTTGCACAGCTGTCAATCTTGGTCAGGTTGTGATCTGGTTGATCATTCCCTCAGGATGGTATTGCTGGGCTTTATTAGTGATTAGAAAGTTGCTGCTGCCTGGAGGTGGGCATGTATTTAATTTTGAGGTATAATAGGAGACATCAGGACAGAGAGAAAGGAGACATGAGACAACACAAGAGTGGCCATAATTTAAAGTCCACTTGCACATGGATTAAAAATCCAGATTTGTCACTTTCACATGTGTTGATCACAACAAATTTGAATTTATTTAGTTTAATTTAAATCAAGTTTTAGACAAAATTGAATTTATTTAGTTTAATTTAAATCAAATTTTTGCCCATATCTACACCAACATGGTTCTATATTCACAAATCAGAACCCATCAGAAATAAAGAAGAACCCACTTCCCAGTGTTGTGGTTTGGATTTGAAATGTCCCACAAGAGTGCCTGTGTTAATCAGGAGTTGAAATGATTAGATCATGAGAGCCATAACCTATCAGTGGATCAATCCATTTGATGGATTAATAATTCGAATGGATTACTAGGTGCTAACTGGGCGCAGGTTCATCTCTTCGGAGGAAGAGGTCATTAGGGGTGTGCCTAGGGTATTATGTATTTTGCTCCTTCTCTGCCTCCTGGCCTCCAGGAGCTGAGCAGCTCTTCTCCACAACACCCTTCTGTCGTGATGTTCTCTCTTATCTCAGGCCCAGAGGAATGGAGCTGGCCTACTATGGACTGACTCTCTGAATCCATGAGTAGAAATATGCTTTTCCATGGGCTGGGGATGTGGCTCAAGCGGTAACGCGCTCGCCTGGCATGTGCGGGGTGCTGGATTTGATCCTCAGCACCACATAAAAATAAAATGAAGATGTTGTGTCCACTGAAAACTGAAAAATAAATATTAAAAAAATTCTCTCTCTCTCCTCTCTCTCTCTCTTTAAAAAAAAAAGAAATATACTTTTCTTCCTCTAAGTTGTTCTTTGGGTATTTTGGTCACTGTGATGCACAGCCAACACACTAGTAAGGGTTGACATTTCCAGTTACAAACACAAAGGACAACTAAAAACACCATCTTAGATCTTGTCTCTGCATGAAAGATCTTCATGTATAAATACCCATAGCTAAAATATGGCTAGTGTGTTCCTCTTCATTGCCAGCACTCTACCCTGTTTATCAGAGTGTGTACTTCTTTCTCTCGGTAAAATCAATGTGTATTTCACTTTGACATGGATAAATTCCTTTCTGCAACAACATCAAGAATTGTCATGCCCTGAATTGAGGTCTACCTCCCTTTTGGGGACCTCCTCAGGACCCCCATTCCAGTAACATCTCCAACTCTTGTCATAAGATGTTTATCCATCAGACCTGTTGTTCCCAGAATTCCAGGTGACTGCAGGAGAGAGTGACTCAGAGAAGGAACACATCAGAAAGGCAAGATGGAGACGTACCTATGTGTAGCCTGTTTTTAGTTACCCATCGGACATCTGCAGGACCAAGTGAAAAGTCAGGGCTTTTAGCAAAGCAGGCCCTAAGTCCGTGTTTCAGTCAGCTTTGCATCACTGTGACCAAAATACCCAACAAAAACAACTTAGAGGGGAAATTTATTTGGGGTTTAGGGTTTTTAGAGATCTCAGTCTATAGGCAGATGACTTCATTGCTCTGGGCCCATCTTGGGGAAGGGCCCAGCAGAGAGAAGCTGCTCAACTCATGGCAGTCAGGAAGAAGAAAGAGAGGGAGTAGGGAAGAGGCCATAGGGAAGATACACCCTTCCAGTGACCCACCTTCTCCAGCCACACCCCCACTGCCTACAGTTACCACCTGGTCAGTCCATTCAAACTAGGACGGACTGAAGAGGTCATTACAGCTCTCATAATCTGATCACTCACTTCTGATAATTCCTGTATTAACACAGGAGCTTTGGGGATACTTCATAGCTAAACCAGAATAGTCTCTTTTACAGTAAGAGGATAAAGTAAAAGAATATGCAGATAGTCTAGCACAGTACCTGGGCATTTAGCAGAAGTTCAATAAATGCTAATTATATTAATAAAAGAGCAAGAAATAGAGGCAGGGATGATCAGTCTTATAGACTTGTAGGCTTCTTGCTTCAACCTATCACTACCTGGCATTTTGTATGACCTTGAGGGAACCAACATCAAAAGTAATTGAGCCTCAGTTTTCTCATTTGTAAAATGAGAAAGTTCAACTGCATAGCTTCTAAGGGCCTGTTCATCGGCACTGCTGTATTTTACTCTTAAACTATAGGAACAAAACAAATACAACATTTAAAAAAATTATTTTCTTTATACTAATGAATATTAAGCAATTACTTTTCTTTCATAGAGCTTAGATAGAATAAAATATTACCTCTGAGAAATTTGTGATCTTAGGCAAGATGTTTGAATTCCTTCATCTCCAGTTACTCTCCTTGGTTGAAGGTGAAGCTCAGGGGAATTTGTTTGTTTAATCTCTTAACTTTGAAGTAGGTTGATTTAGAACACATCTGTCTCTTTGGATAAGTAAATAACTTGATGAACAAATCATGAGAAGTCATAGGAGTTTATTTTATGGGATTGCAGATCTCCTACCCTGCCCACCTTAACTTATTCCTTTTGATAGGATTTGGAAGTGGATGAGGAGGACCTCAGGTGCCTCTTCTTCCTCATCCCTCTACTGCCAGTGTGCTCTGTGGGAAAGCCTCAGGTAGCTTCCCCCTTCCTCTGATGTTCTGATCCTTGGTCTCATGTTTAAATCTCACCTGTGTACTGTGAACCAGTGTTCTTCAAATGTATTTTGTGAGACAATTGTCCATTGAGGTGTTTCATGGGAAGGAAATTCTGTTGGTTTAAAATGTACCCACGGGACTGGGGGTATAGCTCAGTGGGAGAACTCTTGCCCAGGGCTTGATCCCCAGTACCAATAAACCAAACCAATCAAACCAATCAAAAATACCCAACTTGCAGAACCCCAGTGCATACTAGCATATTAAAGGCTTTAAAAAGTCCCCAAAGAAACAGAACTAAACTTACTGAAGTTTGGCCTTTTATAAAAAAAAATAGTAAAACAACTATTGATAATTGTTATGTTAGTGTTCCATAGAAGGAGTTTTGAGAAATACTTTCATAGATAGAGAGGTTCCCAGGAATTGATTCTGTCATGTTACTTACAAACTGATCACAGAAGAAGAAAAAAATAAGTTGCCAGAAGATTTGTTTTGAAATGAAATTGGAGTTAGAATTTATGTGTTAACTTCATGTTGAGATGTGCATTTGATTGACAAGCTTGGTTTAATTTGTAGATATTTGCAATGTGTTAAGAGATTCTTCTTTTCTTCACTGCAAGACTGTGAATCTCAGAATTTCATTTAAATATGCTGTTATAGAATGAGTAACTAGTTTTGGATCCAAATGAAAAATAATGCCATACAAGTCTATAAATAAATAATTAAAATTGTGTATTAATAACCCTAGAGTGAGCACCACACTGGCCATATAATATAAATAATTTCAGTAGAACTCCAACGAAATACATCTGAGTCTGGCTCCAAAAAAAAATGCTTTCTGAAGAGCAGAAAGGTAAATTTATTTGAGTCTACACATTTCTGTTTATGCATGAACATGTTGTTATAAAGTTTCAGGAGCATTCAAGTATTGGATATTCTTTCCTACAACTTAGAAACTTGTCCAGAATTAGGTGTAGACCACTCAGCTTTAGTGTACTCTCATATGGACTGATATTATATTTATTGACAAATGGGCATATAATCTCTTTTCAGGTATTTCAGCTCACCTAGTAGTAAATGCTCTTTTTTATTTTCTAATCTTGCAAAGTTAAAGTAAAAGGGTTATACTAAAATGGTTTTGTTGATACCTGAAGTGATGCAGAACTCAGATGAAGGCAGCACATGCAGAAAAAATAAATTCAAAATGATTTGTTTAGATTAGGTTTATGTGCTCATGTAGTTTAGTGGAGTGAAACCAGAAAACAGCAGTGATCAGAGAGCCTCTTGCCTAAAAACAAACATATCGCCCAGTAACATTAGGGCATTGCTAGACATTACATTGTAAGGATTTTCATTCCATAGTAGCAAAAATTTAAAAAAAAAGGTAATGGGCTGGAGGTTGTAGGTAATGAGCTAGCATTATCCGGAAGTGAAATGGTACTTCCTGGATCGCAGTTGTACAATGCAATGCAGGCCTTTGTTATTTTATTTCTTTTGCTTTTTCCATGTTAGGTGAACACATAAAATTAGAGGAGATAATGGGATCTGATAAAGTTTTGATTCTAAACAAAACATTCAAATTGCTTAGTTGCCAGTTGTCAGTATTTAATATAAAATGCATTTTGGGATCCCAAAAGTGACAGTGACTAATGACCTAAAAGAATGATTGATCCTATATGTTTGTTCGTTATTTGGGATGATCTCTTCCTTCCTCTGGACCAACAGTTATTGCCTGCCTAGTTTATGAGTGTGTGTTTGGCGGGTGGAGCAGGGTGGTATTCATCACAGATCTCAGAGGAGTTTCCCTATTGCAAGGAGGTAATGGGTGGTCGTATGCTGGTCCATGTTTAATTGGCTCTTAGAGGGTAAAAAAAATATCCTATTTTGTAGCACTTGTGAATTTCTGGAATTCTGTGATACAAGTGTTCCTGCCATGGCCAATTTTAGGTCACCAACCCATGTCAACTGGCTCACAAAATTCTGAAGAATTTAACAAGTTAGTCTCATGAGCAAGTTTGAGCTGGCTCCAGCAAACTCCTGCGAGGAGCTTTCTTAGCCCCTGGTCAGTTTGTGGGGCTAAGAAAGGAACTGTACCTGTACTTGGACCTGTGAGGTACATGGATAGTCTGGAGAATGCCTTTAAAAAATAGCAGTCTGTGTATTCTTTAAGATCCCTTAAGATCCAAATTTTGTAATTCTTCCTCAGGAAGTATTTATAGTATGGAACATGTTTTAATTTTATGTGATGAAACATTTTAAAGTTGCTATTGATATTGTTCATTTGTTATTATTAATATTTCCTAGTATGCTGGCATGATCTAACTGCAATGCTTTTACTACAAACAGAATTAATCTACAGTATTAAAAAATGGCAATGGGAAGAAGTTGATTTTGACATATCCTATACAGGAACTTGGAGACACTTTCACTACATGAATATGGTTTCACTGCCCTACAAAATCTTTGTAACAAAAACATTGTATCAGGACAAAACACAGAAAACCTTAGCATTCCAGACAGGGATTGGCAAATATGACCCACCAGGAATAATGACTATTTTGATGGATTGCAGCCTAAGTATGTTTTTTTTTTTCATTTTTGAATGGTTAGAACAAAAAAATTGAAAGGAGAATAAATTGTGACACATAAAGATGATGTGAAACTCCAGTTTTAGTGACCATAAATAAAGTTTTATTGGAACACAGCCTTGTCCTTTCATTTACACCATCCACCATCTGTATCATCATATCATCTCTGGCTATTTTGGTGGTCTACAGGAGAGCTGAGAAGTTGCAACAGAGCCTGAGAGCCTGTATAGCCTGAAATGTTTATTATCCAGCCCTATACAGAAAATGTTTGCCAATCCCTGATCTAGGAAATAAGTCTCTGAGGAAATGTGACCAGCTAGTTCAAGGTCCTGTACAAGGATTGAAGCCCATAGCAATAGGAATGTGAAATTCATCCTTAATGAAATTGAAAGGAATTGCATAAAAAATGGAGAGGAACCATAAACAGCTTGTGAAAATTCCTAAAATATAAAAAACAGTAAGATGAATAACAAATTTCTCACTTGGCCCAAATCACTTCCTTTCATTTTCTTTTATAACCAAATACTAAGAAAGCTTCTCACATTTCCTAGTGTTGATGTGTTCCGGTAGATGCTTGCCTCCTGATACAAGGGGCCATATTGCTTCTGACTTGGGTCATAAAGCTGTGTCATGGGTGATTACAAGGGTTGGTTTTGGAATCAAACAGATGGGGGTTCAAGTCCAAGCTCAGCCAATTTTTTGATATGTGGTTGTGGACAAATTTCTTAGTTTAACTTTTTTCACCTATCAAACACAGAATTGTTTTGAGATTCAGGGAAGATAATTAAATCAGTACAGAATCTGGACACACTGTAGGCATATAATGAATATTACTTCGTTGTTGTTTTGGGGATTGGGAATTGAACCTGGCGGTGCCACTGAGCCATATCTTCAAGCCCTTTTTATTTTTTATTTTGAGACAGCGTCTCACTAAGTTGCTTAAGCCTTGCCAAGTGGCTGAGGCTGGCTTTGAACTTGTGATTCTTCTGCTTCAGCTTTGAAAGCTTCTGGGATTTCAGGTGGGAGCCACCACACTCAGTTATTTGTTGTTGTTGTATTTATGTGCCTCAGTGTCTTCCATAAAGATAAATGTTTATCTTTCAAGTTAAGATTTTATCCTTTTAATTTGAACAGAAACAAATATTTACTTTGACCATGTCTTGACATGTCATACAAGCTCTTCTTACCCTAAATACTTTATCTCCAGGATATTGTATTGAAATGAACTAATGCTGCTGTTCCAGCCTTAGTCAATGTTTTAAACTTAAGTCTTAATATTTTAAACTTAGAAGGTTGTGTCCCCATTCATTTCTTCCCAAGAGGAGACTGCCCTCCAGTGGAAATAATTCTGGTAAGGGGAGAAAAACATTTTGGCAGTTAAGACTATTCAAATGTTTTATCTTAGAATATGCCTGCTAATAAAATTTAAACAGATCTTCAGGGGAGAAAGACTCTAATAAGACTCTAATATTCCCCTAAGTCCCCACCTCTGTTGGCATTCACCAGCTAGACCTCATTCCTTTCACCATCATGAACCCCCTGGCATGCAATTTAATCATTTGATTTAACCAAATGATTCTGTACCGTGTTGCACATTACAATGCCAAGGAGCTTAAAAATATCCTGATTCCTGGGTTGTGCCCCTCTAGGATGGAACCTAAGCATCTGTAATTTTTTTTTAAATAAAGTGTCCTCTAGCTGAGCACAGTGGTATATACCTATAATCCCAGCGACTCAGGAGGCTGAGGCCAGAGGATTGCAAATTCAAGACCAGCCTCAGCAACTTAGTAAGACCCTGTGTCAAAATAAAAAATAAAAAGTGCTGAGGATGTAGTTCAGTGGTAAAGCACCCCTGGGTACTATGCTCAACACTGCAAAAAAGAAAAAGAAAAAGAAAGAAGTTTCCTCTATATATTTGATGCCAAGGGTGCAGCCTGCAGCCAAGATTGAGAATCACAGTTTGAAACCTTGAGATTTTTAAATAAACTTCTTTTTAAACAAACTAACCAAAAAAAAAAAAAAAACAAAACAAAAAAAAAAAAAAAACCAACAACAACAAAAAAAACTGCTCTAGTGTTACTGTGGCGTTTGCTTCTATGAAGCATTCAAGAATGCAGCATTTCTTGTCAGCTGCTTGTACTGGAGTCTCCTCTCCAGGGAAATCTACTGATACTATCTTATTTCATTAGCTGGTTAATAAAGAAGGATCTTTTAGGTAGTAAAAGGTGATAAGAAATGAATCTTTGATACTTCTCTCACTGTAAATTTCACTGACGGATTCCGTTTAAAACCAGTAAGCATTTTGGACTTTGATAACCTCATGGCTAAACTCTGTGGAGGTCTTTAGGTTCACCTGTCAAAAACACATTAATATAGTCCACATTTATAAGAGTATATTTCTTATGTATTTACTAAATAGACACATATATGCTGCTAAATTGTGTTTAGTTCATTACAGATACTTTATTAATCTAATCATTTACTTAAATAGGAATTGCTATTCAGTTGAAAGCAGGCTGATTAATTTTGTTATCTATAAAATAAAAATAAGCACACTATCTGCCTGCCGAGGTTGTTAAAGAAAGGGGAAGAGATAATAGATGTAAAACAGCCTAGTGTCTGGTACCAAGGTTGCTATGGTAGTGGAATAACATATCATAAAGGTCAAGAGCAGGGTTGCTGGAATTAGTCCTCCTGGGTTCAGATCTCATCCAGAGTCATGTCAGCTCTGTGATGTTTGGCAAATCACTTACCCACTTTAAATCTCTATTTCCTTACCTGGAAACTTTTAGCCATCTTTTGGGGATAGGTGGTGAGAATCAAATGAAATAATGTATTTCATGTGCTTATCTCTATTCCTGACATATGGGAAACACCTTTTCCCAGAGTGAAATCTGAAGAAAGTCTGTGTATGTGTGTGGGGGAGGGAGGGACAGAAAGACAGAGAAGAGCACTTGGTGTGATGTTCCTGAACCAGCAGCATCAGCAACACCTGGGAGATCCTGTTAGAAACACAGAATCTCAGCCACCAGCACAGAATCTCTAGAAACAGAATCTGAATTTACAAAGATCCCAGTGATATGTGTGCACATTTGAGCAGCACTGTTTTAGTGTGGCAAACACAGAGCAAAATTGTCACCACTCCCCTGCCATGCACCCTTGGTGGGCATCATTCATCAATCAGGCACTCTGTCCCACCAATGCCCTTCCTGAACAGCCTCGACTGGTTGATGGGAATTGTCAGGAGAGATGAAACCTCTAGCAGAAGAAACTTGTTGCAGGGAAGTCGTGGTTTCTTTAGCAAGAAAGGCAGTGTTGCCAAAATAAACTCGAACTCAGGGCTCTTCATCTCAATCCAGTAATATATTATACATTATTCTACACTATTCTACACTGTGTAATATCATTCAATAGAACCAGTTATTGTATAGTTGGCTTTGTGCTACAACAGGAAGGTGAGAAGATGAAACTATGAGAGAGAAAAAATAGGATTCAATATTAAGATGGAAGTTGAAAATAAATAGGTTAAAACCAGCTAAAAATGTTACTGTGATTAGAAGCCAAAGCTCTGTAGTAATCTTTATCATAATATTGGAGGCATTGTGATTTAAAAATTATCAAATATATTTCTTTATTGGAAAAGGAGATTATTCATTCATTTTATTAAACTCCAAAAATTCAATTCTTGAATTTTTTTTAATTAAGAATTTTTTTTTTTATAACAAAGGCTCATATAGTACTTGAAGACGAAGCTGCTGTTAAGGGGGCCAACGACTCCACTAGGCAGCATTTCACAAAACTCACTTTGGATAGAACACAAATTATAAAAATACTGATTTTGCCTCTTTCAGTGATTTTTGCCTGACATTTTAAATTTTAGATCTGGAAAGAGTCTGGAGGTGGCATAGAACCCAGCTTCCGCCTTTTGGGAAGAGGGAGAAAATTTTGTTCATCAGAGAGAGAGAGGGAGGGAGAGGAAGAGTGAGAGGGATATGGAGATGTGGTCTTCCTGGAGCATAGATGAAAACATCATCCTAATACCTCTGAAATTTATCTTAAGCATCACGCTTGCTATTGCACCGAGGCTGCTAGACATTTTCTGACTCATTACTCAAATGACTCATGCTCCATTTAGTGTAGTTGGGATACATGGAGTAGTGGCCAGATCCAACTGAGTGAGTAAGCTACTGGCCAGAGTTTCTTGTATTTTGTTACCTGGGCTGTTAATTTGCTAGAAATCTCAGGATGTTAATGTTCCTCTGAAGTGGCTGGCTGACATCAAGAGGCCTCTTTCTCCACTCAGGAGAATGTGCCAAGATTTCCCTTTTCAAATAAGAGAGTCTCAATTTCCATATTTCAAATTTTCCCAAGCTATAATAATAGTTTATTTAATTTAACAGACTCTATCAATTTTATATGCATGTCTGTGTGTGGGGGATATGTGTATGGATATATATGTATGTGTATAAATGTATGTATATGTATTTATGCATGCATATGTGTGTATACATAAGCAAATGCAGGTATGTATAATGTATGTGTGTATGAATATGGGTATATAGTATTACTTTAAACTAACTATAAGCACTGGCTTTGACATATCTAGGAGAGAATAATTCTCTCCTCAGTGCATTAACTTAGTCAATATCCACATCATTTTTACAATCAGGGCCTGTTTCTGTATAAGTGTGTTCAACCCTCTATTGCAAGTGATAGGTGAAAGGATAATTGCAGATGCATCAAAACCAGAAACAAGGATCTGTGATAGCATCTCTTGAAATAATAGTGAAGGTCAGATTATAAGACCACCTCCTTTTGGGGCGTATTTAATTTCTTCATCTGTAATTAACTTCAGGTCCAAAAAGATGTTATTAAAAGATGTTATTAGGAATTAGCTCTTTCTAATAGTAAAACATGAAATTTTGAAATGTGTCTTTATAAATATAGGCACATGTACATAAATTTCTCATGACTCTCTTCATTAGTTTTAGAATATTGATATAAAGATCAATCACATGGCTATTTTGTTTTATATTAACTTTTGAACTTGTTTTCTCTTAAATTGTTCTTAAACTATCCTTCTCATGAAAAAAAAAATGTATTTCCCATATAATATAAACCAAATTGGTTAATTTCCAGCAAAAGAAAACATGCAGGTAATTTTTAAGAATAAAATCTTTTTATCCATATTAAACTATAGCCTGCATTACAAAGGACAGGTAATGGAAATATTTAGCAATTGGATACTTTAAAATCACTACAGTTCTTCATTCCTTTCTGTGTATTTAAATGTCTGTTTCCTATGCTGGGGTTCAGAAATAGGTTTGGAAGACAGATTGGTCACTTTTCACCATCTTACCCCTTAGTGCATGAGGTTGAGCTGGAGCCATGCAGAGTAAGTTAGATATGCTCAGTCTTAGGACTTTGGGAACTTAAAGTATACCTGAAACCCTTTTTGAAGAGCTTACTATGAAACTGGAGTCAACTGGAATTATTAGAGCAATTGAATACTTTATATATTATTAGGGGAAAGCAGGAAAATTGAAGTTTGTTTTCATAGTGGCTGATGATTGCAATGTCACTCTAAAGCTAATGTCGTTAAGATGACATCTTGTTTTTATAAATGTCCTGAGGTAGCTGGATAATGACATATGCCCATTTAATTGAAATAAATAACAAAGTTTTCTAACCAAATTTACATATCTTATAAATTTTTAATGAGAAAAGTGAATGCTATTTTTTTTTTACATATTCAAGTTTTTAGGTAATTTGAAAGCAGGCTCTGCCAACAGATTCAATGCAACATTGGCTACATTTTCATTAAGAGTTTTATTATCTCAGTGTACCTCTATTAAAATATTTCTGCACTTCCATCTAAACATTCATAATTTAGATAGTTATGGGGCAGTCATAGGCATTAACTTGTTTCTGTTTTTTTTTATGAGTTAAGGGGAGAGAAATATGGGTAGCTTTTAGAGATTTGGGAAATATGTATACTTGGTTTCTCAAATTGCTACTAAAATGCATTTCTTAAATTTGCCCTCTGAGAGCTTGCTCCCTGAATTCTCTCCATGTTCATTTGGTGGGAACTGAACCATTTCATGCCAAACTCTGTCCTGGTGACAGGATAATGCCCAATATATACTTGTTGAATAAGTGAATGACTCAGTGAATAAGATGTTATATATGTCAATATTCCTACATTTTTTTTAAAAAAAACAGCATACAGATGTTTTTTCCCCATATTTAGATCTTTATTTTCAGATAGGGATCTACAAGTTCAATATGTTGTTATCTATATTGCTGGATGAGATCTATGTGTGTGTGTGTGTGTGTGTATGTGTACAGATATGTAATTAGACCAAGATGCTGTGGGAAATGAGTAGGACTACACACTTTCAGACTTTCCAAACTGCCTGGTAAAATGTGTATTCATAGAACCGGCTCCAGAGGGATAAGTTTTCATCAGCCACCATCTCTGTTACGTCGAAAGCCCTTTTCCCATTACTTTTCTATTTTAAATCTATTCCCCTGCCCTGGCTGATTGAAGCTTTCTGAAATGTGCCAGGCAGAGAATCTCACCTCTCCTCTCAGCTTGGAAATAATAACATCTTCACATTTTCATGGCCTTTTCCAAAATAGGGACCTTTCATTTATGCTTCGCTCTCAATTGAAATAAATTGATTAACGTCATGGAATTGTGTTTCACTATAGACCTTTTGAAACTAAAAGCGGCTTTTCTGATGTGGTAAGGGAACAGATTGTCCCAGATTTCTTTATGCTCCAAGGATTCGGGGGGAAAAGGAACTGTTTTATCATTACATGTTATTGAATCCTAAAGAATTATCAGGTTTCATTTCTTCCTTTGGCTTGTGTTTTTCCCCAGAGCATTCCCAGAACACCAGACCCTGGGCGTTTAGCAATCACAGAGCTCTCTCTGGGACCCCTCTTCATTGCTGCCTCATGTTTCTCTCATATTTTCCATCTCCCTATCTTTTTGCCCTAGGAAATTTTCTGTACCTGGCCATTCACTTCTTATATATATTTTTTAATTTTGCCAATCATACTCTTAACTTCCAGTGACCGACTTGAGTCTTACACTGATGTTGCAGTTTTCATGGCCCTTTGCTTTGGTGCCCTTCCATCTCTCACTGTGCCTTTGGCATTGCCTGTACCTTCACTCAAACCATTCATGTGTACTATTGGGTTATTCAGCTTTACATTACTGTGACCAAAATACCCAACAGGAATAACTTAAAGGAGGCAGAATTCCCACTTTAGCTCCTGGTTTTACAGATTCCAGTCCACACTTGGCCTTCTCCATTGCTTTTGGAACTTCATGGTGGAAGGTATGGTAGTCAGGATAGAGAGAGAGGAAGGGGCCAGGGAAAGATACAGTCCTCAGGGCATACCCCAGTGACTTACTTCCTCCAACCCTTCCCACCTGCCTACAGTTCTACCAACTCCGAGTGGTCCATTCAAATTATTAAACCATCAAGTCGATTCATCCACTGATTAGGTCAGAGCCTCCATGATCAAATCATTTTCTAAAAGCCCCATTTCTAGAAAGTGCTGTATTGTGGACCAAGGCTTTAGGGGACATTCCAGATCCAAACTGTAACATACATTGGAAATGGATTCTGTTTTCTGCTGGATGAACAACTTGTTCTCAACTTAAAAGTGCTATATGTTTTTGCATTTTTCTAAGACTTAGAATTTACTTCTGTAATATCCCATTTGTGAATTCTGTGTCTCTTGCTCTCTATAAAGGTTAGTTTCCTTTTATGCTGTGGTCTTCTCATTTCTTTCATAGTTTTACATGTTTGACTATTGAGAGTTGCATCTACCACTAAGTAAATCTGTTTCTACAGTCTTTGATGTGTCTCCATGCCATGGGTTGCTGACCACAGCAGTCTCCCTAGACTGTCTCACCAGGTGAATTTTCTTTGTGTACCTTTCTCTAATATCTATGGGGAAAAAAAACTTTTGTCTTTTGTTTGGTATTAGAAGTCTCTGGCATCAGGACCTCAGCCCACATTTCTGATTTTCCTATTTTAGGACATTTTGGACATAAGTATTATTTCCCCTAACACACTTTTCTCATCACTTTCTCAGCACTTGCACACATCAGACTCAGAGGCGTGTTCCTGACTACCTGCTGTCTTCTTTCTTATGCAAGTCCTGAGAACTCTTGCTCCTTCACCTCTTATTCTGAACCTTATTACTTACTGCCTTGTCTCATGTTTCCCTGACTATCTTGTCTTCCCTAGAAGATGGTAAGCTCTTCTTTGATATAATGAGAGCAACTAAGAACAGAGCAGGGAGGAAGAGCAGGAGGAGATTAACATTAAACAGAGACATGAGGTGGGAGAGAAAAGGGAAATTGCATGGAAATGGAAGGAGACCCTCATTGTTATACAAAATTACATATAAGAGGTTGTGAGGGGAATGGAAAAAAAAAAAACAAGGAGAGAAATGAATTACAGTAGATGGGGTAGAGAGAGAAGATGGGGAGGGGAGGGGGGGATAGTAGAGGAGAGGAAAGGTAGCAGAATACAACAGTCACTAGTATGGCATCATGTAAAAATGTGGATGTGTAACCGATGTGATTCTGCAATCTGTATTTGGGGTAAAAATGGGAGTTCATAACCCACTTGAATCTAATGTATGAAATATGATATGTCAAGAGCTTTGTAACAACCAATAAAAAATTTTGTCCTTCAGCCATGTATTTTGTTGTTTATTATTTCAAATGCTTTTTCTCTACTGTTGGAGCTATCAAGATAAGATGGAGAAAAGCAATGTAGGCAACCTCAAGAAGCTCACAATCACCTGGTCAAAGAAGCACATTAAATAAGGGGAACACTGTGTGAAAAGGGCATCATAGACCACTAGAGAGGTAGCAACCAATGCTGTCTGGAAGGAAGATGGAGGTGTGACAAGTCTTGCAATGTCCACACTGAATTTTCTTACCCTGGCAGGTGGAAGGAACGGGAGATGAGCAAGAAGCACTCTGTGGGCCAACTGATGGAGCTTTTTATTTTTTTTTAACCTTTTAAAAAATATTCTTTTAGTTGTAGATGGACACAATATCTTCATTTGTTTTTATGTGGTGCTGAGGATCGAACCCAGTGCCTTACATGTGCAAGGCAAGTGCTCTACCACTGAGCCTCAGCCCCATCCCCTGGAGCTTTGTTTTTAACTCCAGAATGGGGAGGAGGTTGGGGAGGGTCACACTTAAGTAAGCCCTCTGTTTCCACAGAGATAAAGTGGACCAGGGCATAGTCAACATAGAAATTGTTGTTCAAGGATGGGCTCTCCCCAATCAAGAAGTTGCCATCCTTCCCAGCTTATGCTTCTTAAGGGGCCACGGGAAGAATCTAGAACGGACAGGAGCTCCACAATGCATGCTTTTCACCTGTGGCTAATGGCTGCCTCAGCTGTAGCTCATTACCAGATGGCACACAGGTAATACTCATTTAGGTGGACGCAGCCACAGTTGCTGCTTTTCTGAGCTGGGCTCAAAATCAGTGGAAGAGCTGGAGTGAAAGACAAGAGGAAGAAGGAGATGGAGGGATGCACCTAACCATTTGTAAGTCACGGGCTTATGTTGCTTTGCTGAAGTCCCTTCTCTTATTTCTGTGTGGAAGGGAGGGAGAGAGGAGAAAGTGTGAAAGCAAAGGTCAGAAGAACAGGAGGGGGCTGGGAATGTCTTGGACAGCTCCCAGACTCCTGGCTTTTCTTGACTTGCCCAACTGCTGTGGTCAATTTTCAGTTGGGAGGCAGAACACAACAGTCAAAAGCTCACAAAACAAATGAACAAGCAGTGAATTATCAGCAACAGGAGAACCTTTGCTTCTCTCTCTGGAGGGAGAAAGGTCAGAATCCTAGTGATGAGAGTTCTTCCTCGCCTTCCCCCTCCCCACGTGGACTTTAATTGAGGCAGCTGCCCTTTGCTTTATTTCCGGGAGTAGCAGCAGCAAACAGAGCGCCTTTTGAGTCTTCTCCTGCTTGCTTGAGCTTCTCTGGATCCTGCAGGTCAGTCCTAGGCTCAGGAAAAGCAGAAAACTTTAGGTCCAAGGAGCAAAAGTCCTCAGAGCAGGTTGCTGGGAGGGACACAAGTCTTGCAAGCAAACTTTTACAGTATTTGAGATTCTCCTTCCTGTAACCATTATAGATCTTGAGACAGGAAGAAAAAGTGTCAGAGGTGGAACATTGGTGCACAGAGTATATTTTTCAGCAGAAATTCAAATGCAAAAGATGAGCACTTCTGCAGAGGAAAAAGTACTAAGAGAAACGCTTATATGTCCCTGGAATTTCCTGAGGGGACATTTGTTGAGAGGAAATGGCCCATACAATTCTGGGCAGTACATTGTGGTAGCTTCATGATTTTGGTTCCTGTCACTTATAACTGTGCAAATGGCTAGCCTTCTTTGGTCCAGGTTTCCTGGCCCCAGATTAGGCAGTTCTGGTGAAGAGCTTGAGCTTTTTCCTTGGACAGACCCCGGTGCAGATCTGGGTCCCGCCACTTAATAGTGGTGGGATTTAGGGAATTCAACTTTTTGGGATCTCAATTTTATCAATCTAAAATAGCGGATAATTGGAGTTACCTTGTGGGGATGAAAAGAAGATGGAAAAAAAATGCTTATAACATGCATGCTGCCTTGAGAGAGGCCCCTGGTTTATGGTGGTTTACTACAGGATTAAATCCTGTAGTCATTGACCACCTGGTCTGAGATTGTTATTCAATGGCTACTTTACTTTTTACATTTCTCCAGCCAGAGTTAGGTTCTTTTTGCACAGTGTTATGAAAGAGACTTTGGACTTGAGTCCAAAGGATCAGTATAATGGATTTGACCCTCCTTCCTATTCAAAAGGTTTCATCCTTTCCATGAGTGGGCCATGTTTAGGGTTTATATACTAGGACGTTAGGTGGTAGAAGTGCTTCAGCAGGTAGGAAGAGAAATCACAGAGCATAGTTTGCACAGTGTCCTGCTAGAGTATACAATTTGGATACCAGGATGTCATACAAGGTGTGTGTATGTGTGTGTGGGGGAGGATGTCTTTTAACAATATTGGCTGTGGGTTTTTATTGTTATCAACAGTCTTTTTTTTTTTTTTTCCTCCTGGCCTATTTATAAACATTCCTAGAGGCTAGAATGTGATGGACATATTCAGTAAATAAAATTAATATTAATGATGAAATACAGAGTGAATCTAGCCCACTGATTCGAGTTTGGAAGGATTAAAATAAGGAAGTTTACAAATATATATGCAGAGAAGAATGCCAGTTACTGATTGTATTGGTTTGAGATTGAAGATTTTGCATCTACTTTCTGCCCAAGTGCTAATTATTAACTTAGTCAATTGGCTATTGGTGTGTAATTTAGTGGTGTTTGCAAATGACTGTAGTTTATAATCTATATACTGTAAACACTGAAAGGAACTTGCAAGATCTGTATAATACAGAATTCTCTAATGTGTGTTCAGCATAACACTAGTCATGCTGGAGGTTGGCAAATTCTGCAAATTATATTCTTTTCTTGGAAATCAACATTAATATAGTTAACTTCTAGCCAAATGCTGAAATGAAGAAACCTGTGTCTTTAGATTCTCCTACCCTTTCCCAAATCTATTTAAACATGGAACATTTTCCTCAGGTAATATCTGTTAAATCTTCCAGAACAAACTTGGGAAACACTATCTTGGTCCAAGCCTTTATTTTAAAAATGAGAAGCAAAGACCAAAGAAATGATTTGCCCAAATTTACTGTATAGTGAGTCTCTTATATTCTGTTCCTGTGCTAGAAATCAAACGTCATTATTTTGTACTTGAAGGAAGAGACTAAGGAAAGGGAGATCTTCCTCTGATGGACTTTATCTAATAGCTTTCTTTAACTTGCTTTATGATCTTTCCTGCATTTTGTTTTTCAAAGAACACTCTTTACCAGAGAGTGTACTTAATAGTATTGCATATTGTATAACCACCTAGCTCTGTTGTAATTATAATTTAGTTTCTCTTGAATCCATAAGCTTTCTCTATTCCCTCTAAAGCCTGCCTTTCATTCAGGCCCCCATAACTCTATAGGAACAGAAATGCCACTGTCCTTTGTTCTTCATTTTGAATATACCCCAGGTAACCAATATGGGGACCCATTTTTTGCTCCCAGAGTATATGCAAATTCCTGTGTACTGTAAAAATTGCTCACATTCTCCCTAGAAGCCTAAAGACTTGTGCATAATCTGCTCCCGTAAAAGAAAATTAATTGATATTAATTAATCTTTTTCCCCTGGATGACGATTTTTTTTCTTGATCTCAATGTGAGTAATACATCATTCAGTGTTCTTAATAATAGCCTGTGGGTGTGCCATTTAATCACTGGAGTTATTAAGAACCCAAAGCTTTGCTCCTCGGGATGTGCCTTTTAGAGCAAAATTGCAGGTCTTACTTGCCAGGCTTCTATGAGCTAGAGTGGCCACTAAGTATATTCTGAGATCTTTGGAACAAAACCTTTTTTCTTCTTTCTTGAGTTGGCCATGTTTGTAAATCACTGTGGTTCATTCCAACAAATATTCAGCTACTATGTCAAAACATGTGCTAGGCTCATGGGCTATTTTTCCCCCCTTGGGCTAATTTTTGTATTTAGGTAGGTTTTCCTGCTGAGAACGAGCTATCTTTCTAGTGAGGAAGATCAACTACCACATAAACACCATACTAGTAGTAAGTGCTGTATTATGCAGTATGCAGAGTGAACTCAGTGGGAGAAGATTTATAAAGGTGTGCACTTGAATAGTATCCTGAAGGCTAGCCAGGAGCTTTTTAAGAAGTTTGGTAACTACTTGAAGTTTGATAAGTTGTAGGTTTCCACTGCCTTTTCTATCCCAATGCTCTTGTCGCCATCTTAGACACAGAGTATACTGTATCTGTAAATGTATTAAAAATTCACAATTTTAGTCTAGTTATAAAAGTTCTGGTGTAATTTTTTACACAGCCCTTCCCATTATCTTCTTCTTCAGGATGATTATCCCCATTACTTCTTTAGTGGCAATTATACAAGCCTGTCTTTGTGTGGAGGAGCTCCCATTTCTTCATTTCTGAGTTTATTTTCTGCGTAGTCCTCACAGTGACCCTGTGTAGCATTATTTCCAAAACTTACCTGCACGTTGAAATTACCTGAGGAGCATCACAAACTCACTCATGCTTTCATTCTTCCACCCCCACCCCAGGCCAGGGACTAAGATTTAATTGATGCCAAGTATTGCCAGTGCTTTGGAATTTTCCAAAAGAGCCCCAGACAGCAGTGAAAATGTTTGAAAATGGGTGAACAGATGAAAAACCATTGAATTGTACACATTTACTTCCATAAATGAGTGAATTGCATCTCAATAAAACTGTTACATGTAAATCCTAGGTGGCTAATTTGGGAATCATTGCCATAGGTTAAACAGGAAAACTGAGACCTTGAAAAACTGGCTGAGTCACCCAGACTCTGACAGGCAGCCATGTGGAGTAAGAATCCTGGCCTTCCGACACTAGAACTCATGTTCTTACCAACAAGAAAATGATCCTGCTGAGCATGGTGGCACACACCTCTAATCCCAGTGGCTCAGAAGGCTGAGGCAGAAGGATCAGGAGTTCAAAGTCAGCCTCTGCAACTTAGCAAGGCACTAAGCAGCTTAGACCCTGTCCCTAAATAAAATATTATAAGAAAAGGTCTGGGGATGTGGCTCAGTAGTTAAGTGCCATGGGGTTCAATACCCAATACAAAAAAAAAAAAAAAAAAAAATTAGATACATAGGCCTAGGCTTGGAGAAGTAGGGATGGCTTTCTTTCCACCTGTCCACAAGTTCTCACCATGGCATGTTATGTAAGCAGTAGATCTAATTTGTAAAATAATTGGCTTTAGAATAAAATAAAGGAATTTGCCCCTTTGAGGATAAAATCACAGCCCTCAATCCCTTTCTCACAGGGCTGTAATGAGTTGAGCCAGCCTCCTCCTGGAGTGGTCAGGAGGAATCCTCAGAAGCACATACACAGAGGGAAATGCCATTATCAAAGTCATAAATTCTAAAGCAACCATTTCACATCCTGGAACCTGAAAATAGAATTCTATTTAAAAGACACTGCCTGGAATGTACCTTGTTCTTTGTCAACCCTCTGCTGAATTTGGGTACAAAACATATATAAAAATAGCTTAACCATAATAGGAGAAATATTTGGGTTTCAGTCACAGAAGAGAGAGTAAGAAGGCAGGCTGGGGGTGGTTGGAAGGCCTGTTTTGCCAGTCCTAGGCAGACTGGGGGGGAAGATCTTTGAAAAGAAAGACTGAATCCCTATCATAATGAGTCATTACAATTTTGTTTTCTAGAATATTCCAATTGGAAGTCCCCCAAAGTAGCATGGTGACTTTTCCAAGAGGACTGCATTGTCTCTTATATGTGAAAATGATTTATTACTGATCCGGAATGGCTTCTCCTTCTAGAATTATGTTTTCCTGTTATGAATGAAGATAGAGTTCAAAAGCAGAGTTGAAGGAGAACTCATTAACCACTGGCCTTTCTAGAGGCTTAACAGTTGATTTCCAGGGCAAGGTTAGTTCAGCTCAATTCGCTTTAGTAGTTAGGCACCAACTATTTCCTGAAACGTTTAGAAGTCTAGTGACCCTCAATCTATTTCTTATTGCTAAACATTGACTGTATGAGTAAATTATCTTGGATATTCAGGGTTTTATTTTTTAAACCTGGACTTTTCAGTATTTGTCTAAAGTATTTGCCTGAAATAGTGTTTGTTTGGTTTTTAAATTAGTATTAATTTCCCTTCTCCTTAAATCAATGAAATCCATTGCTGTGATATTTTTCTTTTCAAGGAAGAACAGGTTAGAATCCAATAGTGAGGAATAGAGAAACAATAACTGGATGTACTGGCCTTATTTATCAACCATAGGGGTTGTATCATTTATGATTTACTTTGTATTTGGGTCAGCCCCCCTGGGGATCAGCCCTGGGATATGGAGGCAGTATGGGTAGGGTGCCCACCTGCATGCTCCACGAGGTACTCACTGATTATTTGAGCCCCCACCCTATTTCTTAACTGCTCTTCCATATTCCATCCATAAGTCTGACCAACTCTTCTTCCAAGATGTGTCTAGAATATGACCACTTCTCTCTCTATCACTGCCACCTTAGTTCATCTTCCTCAGTTATCCTTGGCTCACTTCTGTAGTCTCCTAACTGTGCCAGCTTCTTTCATGCTTGCTTAGTTATAGCCCATCCTCCACATAGCACCAGAATCCTCTCTTCAGCTTTTCAATTATAGCACTTCCTTGTCTAAAACCCTTCAAAGGCTACCATTTCAATAAGAATAAAATTTGAATGGCTTAGCCTTGGTTTATCTGTTTCTTTCATTCATAATTCAGCTTGGCCTACATAAGAGCCTTTGTACTTTCTCTCCTATAAGATGTTGACACTACACCCCTCGCCCACACACGTAGAAAAAAGTGGCAACCTTCTTCTTTCCTCTGGTTCTCAGATTTCTCAGATAATTTGTGAAACAAACAGAAATGAATGGCTGATCGAGTGCAAGCTTGGTTGAGACAGCTTCAAAGTCTGAGCCAAGCTGATTAGTTCAGAGCTTATGAAATTGTGTATGCACATACACACATGCGCAAATTACCTGGGACTGGGTTACTGCCATTTCTGGCCAATTAGATCTAGAGTAGAGCTGAGAGATTGCATGCCTATCAAGTTCCCAGGTGATGCTGACACTTGCTAGTCCTCAGACAACACTTTGAGGATTAAGGGTTTAGAATTTCAGCCTCCAATTAGGGTAACAAATTTATTCTCCTAATAATAGTTAGTGCCAGTTCTTCTAAAAACTTAGAGTGGACTGCTTTTCCTCACTCCTTTCTAACATCTTACCTGGAGAGCTAGCTTTTTAACTCTCCGGGACCCCAACTAAGACTTTGCTTCTCATTGGTGCCCTGCCTGGCCATCTTCTCTCAAACAATAATCCCACTGCCACCCTATCACTGCATTATCCCATGTATTTTTTCCAGCCCTCCTATCTCTCTGAAAATCTTAAGAACTTACATATTCTTATTACATCAGGATCAGAAAATGGTTTCCCTATAACATGAAGAGCAGTGTTTAAAATATATAGCTCTACAATAAAATAATAGGAGTCGTTATTATTGGACAGATTAGCCATGTGTTCCATAATGATGGGTCCATTTCTTTCTTATTAATCATTATATTTCCATTACCTAACATAGGGTTTGGCACATGATTGATGATGAATAAATGAGAACAGGATCTGAAAATAGGGAAAACATGTTGGATACTGATCAACTGATAGGTGTTACTTTATGGATACTTGGAATCATCCCCAGCTTCTCTATATTTTTTTAAAAGTTTTACTTTATTATTATTTTATTCTGGGGATTGAACCCCAGAGTGCTTTAACACTGAGCTCCATTCAAAGCCCATTTTTGTTTTCTCATACTTGGCCTCAAACTTGGGATCCTCCTGCTTCAGCCTCTCTAGTTGCTGGGATTACAGGTATACACCACTGCACCTGGCTTTCCCTCCCCCCACCCATACTAATTTCCAGACTCCTATAGTATGGGCAATAAAAACTGGAGTGTTTGAGATTAAATAGTAAGTAGAAGTCCTTTTATTTTATCTTTGCAGAGGTTTTACTGTTGGAAAGAGACTGCTAAAGACTTCACCATGTGGTAGGAAGCCATTGTCCACTGACACATCTGAGAAAAGGCATACACATTCCTGAGAAAGAGCCATCAATCCCTATCTCTAGCTCTCATTTTTATTTGAATGGTATCAGAACCACAAATTTCAGTCTCTGAGTTGCTTTTTCAATTCACATTGGATAATGGCCTGGACTTTTTTGTTCATCTTTCTGAGAATTGGGCTATTCACCTGCCCTGTGCCCAAATGGCTATTGCAGATTTGTTCATTTTGACATCCTTGATAGAGGTTGAGTTATTTTTTTCCCCACTTCATCTAAGGCTGGGAAAAAATAGCTCAAACATTTTTTGACATGCTCTTATTCTATCAATGGCAACTTAGGAGAAATGCACTACTATAATTTGGCTATAACTGGCTTAATAAGAGAAGGGACAGGAGAGAGAAGGAATGAACTCAACTTTGTTCATAAAAATGTGTGCTGTGGTCCAGATACTTTGGGAAAGTAACTGTTTAAAAGCATGGTATTGGCTTTGTTCTTTGTTTCCAAAATGGGATTGGCTCTTAAATATGTCCTGCCTTAGCATCTGTCTGATTGGTAATTTGATGTTTAATTCCTACCCAGATGTCAGTGCTGAAGGGCATTCTATTGTATTGGTTTGATTTGGTTTACAACAGAGAGGCCCTTTTGGGATGCTTTGAACAGATCTAAAATATCAGAATGAGGCATGGAAAAGTTCAATGAATGACTCTATTGTTTAACTGATATTTGTTGTTATCTACCATTTGCCTGGTACTATGCTATTTGCTATGGTTATAAAGATGATATGTGAGAATTTTATTACTTAGGAAGGGACTTTTCTCTCCAGTCCCTAACTATTTGTTCTTTCCTTCCTTTCCCCCTCTGACCTGTCTTGCCCCCACACATTCATTTTATCAGAAGAAGTAGGAACTACACTTCCTGGTAATAACCTGGTATCTGCTGGGCCATGGCCCATGTGCTAGTAGGGGGCAGCTCATCACCTAAAAGTAGAAAGCCCTACTATGCCCTCTTAGACTTGCCTGTTGCTATGATGGGGTATCCTTCAGCCTCTGCATGGCAGTCAGGCCAGACAAGACCTGCCTGCCAGACAAGACCTGCCTCATTCATACCAGTGGTCATTTTCAAACTTGTACTGAGGAGCAAACTAATGCTATGGACCTTGGGTCTTCATTGCATTGAGGGAACTAGAAAACACACTTAGATTTTATTTACAGTTTACTTGTACATTTCCCAGGGACTATTAGTCATTCATAAAGCTTCTTGTCTCCCATGGGGCTGCTTAGTCTGCTTGAGATGTTGTCTTGAATAGGCCACCTAGACATCAAGCAGCTTTCTCTGCCTTCAAGAAGATCTTGATCCAGCATGTGAGACACAGAAAGGAATGCATAATTCTTGTTTGTGTTAGAGGCCCTATATTTCGAGTATGTCCTGGGCACTGTAAATAAAATAGAATGGCAGGACAGATATTTTGGGTGTTATACTAATTGGTTAAGAGCTCATTCTAGTGCAATAGATTGCATCACTGATAACCATGATAAGGAAGAAAAAATTGCTCCAAACAGAAGCTACAGTTTGTGCACAGTGTTACTTTTGTATTTCACAAACTGCATACAGTTTCCCCATTGGTGCATACCATGTCACACTTGAATTTTAGTATTATTAACTGTGATCTTGAACCTTTGGGACCTGTCATCCTGAAACATCTGTCCTTGACTTTTCAAACATAGGGCCCTGGCTTGTCCCCAGTAGCCTGGCATGCCAGGAAAAGAAAGAAAAGACCTCATGCCATGATAAGACAGGTGGTTTCCATGGCCACCAGCATAGGAAGACTTCAGCATCTTAGTAATAGGCTTAAGCAAGAGGGAGAGTTTCAAAAACCTGCATATTTATTTAACAGTGCTTAGAGGATAGCTTTATAAAGAAATGGCATAAGTACCCCCAAGTGGGACATACTTTCTCTCATGTTCTGGAGCTGGGAGGTTAAACAGCCACTCACAGATATGTAGGTTTCTACCCTCTCAGTGGGTTATTGGGGGAAAAAAAAGATGATGAGCAAACACTCAGTAGAAAAGATGACTCTTGCAAGGTAGCTTTTGAGGATCCAAGCATTACACTGTGCATCCTCCTCTAAAGTGAAAGAAAGTGCACTAGCAATTTGAGTGGAAACATCAGTAAAGAGATCATAATGCCTTATTAAATGAGAAACTTCTGGAAAAAAATGCATTTAACCAAATCGAAGGCAAGAGGGGGAATCTCAGCAGCAGCAACCTGAGAAAATGTCATCAGGGAATTGAGCTGTAGCTGAGAGTGCTCCACAGTAAATGTATGCTTCACTTGCTGCCTGTGACAGCGACACATCTTTTGTAATCCTTCCAGAATTGCCCTCAAAATGGGTTAATGTTTTCTTGCTTTGTGATGGATTTTTTAGATATAAGTGCCCTTAGGGGAATTTTAATTGTCTCTTTATTTTTTATTCTCATATTAATTCCCAGTACAGTTAAGAAAATTAATACTACTGCGGATTTACGGAATTTGCTAATTAGTAAGAAGCTTGACATTTACTAATATAAAACTATGAACAAACCCACTAATTTAAAAATTATGTCACAATCACAATGGAAGCTGGAAGCCCAAAGAAAAATGTGGTCTTTAGATATTTATTAACAAGGTGATTAGTCAAAGGATTACCATAGAGCATGTTATTTCAGTGGTAAAAGTTCATTATTCATGTTCTTAATTGAAAGAGTTGAGATTCTGAAAGATTCATGGGTTATCACATCCTTAGTCTGAAATGGATGGGATCATCCTAGGGCTGCCACAGAAGGTTTCCCTGTATCATTAGTCTAAAGTCTGAGACTGGAATAAAAAATAGGTTTTGCTTGTCACACTACATTACCAATTGATTGGTAATGGCTATCTAAAAGTCTCAATTAAGAAGGTCCTACAGGAGAACATGACAAAGTTGATTAGTGATATCTGCCATAGGTACAGGAAGAGGAGACCATAGCATGTTGGCCCTTCCTGGTATAGAAGAAAGCACACAGTGAGCAAAACCAAGCATGAATTTACTCTTCCATCAATATTAGATCTCCTGGGAATCTGTGTTTAGCAGGGAAATTATTTTTCCTGGACTATGTATTAGGAGGAGTCAATAATGCCATCTTAGAACTCTGAAGAGCATGCTGAGAGCAACTCTGACCTTAACCTTGAAACAGCTTCATATGCCCATGTGTGTATCAGACAGGGAAACAGGTCAGGGAGATGACAGGAGATTGGCTGAGAGTGTTTCCCTGTTAGAGAGCAGAACAGGGAAGGGTCTAGAGTGCACATCTCTGGCTTGACAGCTGCAAGTCTGTGTGCTGTTGCTCACAGCCTGTGTCACAGTAGGCAAGGACAACACAGATAGGAGTTAAGTTGTGCCAACAAAGACTCTGTTCCTGCAGGACTCTTGGAATAAGAGTCACCTAAATAAGATCACTTGCAACTGGGATGAAACTTTTCAAGAGGAAAAAAATATATATACATAAATTGTTTGTTTTTTAAAAAGCAACTGCCTTTCCTCATATTTGTCATTAAACCAAGATTTGAATGTATGGGTTACTAATAGCTGGCATTTGAAATATTATTTTAAGACCAAGTGTCTATAAGACTACAAAGCTTGGAGATTCCATGCTGGGGGAACCTGCTTCACTGTTTTGCTTGGACTCAAAATCTATTTTTCAACAATACATATACACTTAATTAGAGATTGCTTGTCAGCCTTTTAATTATTGTGTTTCTCAGCCCACTTGGCAATGAGGGTTGCCATAAATAACCATTTGCAACAGCACACACTCAAGTAGAGTTCTCCCAAGCTAAATGTTGCTCCGATGTCATGGTGAGCAGATGAGACAGAGACACATCCAAAGCTAAAGAGAGCTTCCATATGCCCTTATACTGCCCATTTGATCCTGTGAGACCTGGCATAGCCACCTTGGTAAGCTCTGAATAAACTTTTTATACCCATAAGACAGTCGGACTCTGTGGGCAACAACAATTGCACACTTAAGAATTAATTCTTTTCGACATCGTGACTTTTTTGGTTGACGATGTTCTTCCTGTCACCACCTCTGCTCACCCACATGTATGTAGATATTGGACTGATCATTACATCAGGAAAGTACAGCTTCTGAGGCAATATGGGCAGAAGATTTTTCTTGGCACCAGAGAGGTGACCAGTGTCACAAATTCCCGGTACAAATCTCAGCTTCACCACTTCCTTCCAGTGTCAACTCGGGCAAGTGACTCAAGCTCCTAGTGCTTTCTTCTGTAAAATCAACATGATGACAGTGCAATTAAGAGAGACTTACATAAAGCATTTAGCATAATGCCTTGTCTGTAGGAATGGCTATGAGAATTCGAGCTATAATTATTAGTGTAATTAAAAAATTCAGATTTTTAAAATTACTAAAGTTTTCTAGGGCTGGGGTTATAGCTCAGTTGGTAGAGTGCTTGCCATACATGCACAAGGCCCTGGGTTCAATCCCCGGCACCACAAAAATAAATAAATAAATAATAAAGTTGTCTAATTGTCTCAGCCTCCCGGGTGTCAATGGAGGTGTTATTACTGGCATCATGTATAAAGCCTGACCCCCAGGTATTATTTCCAGAAATGACTTCTTTTAGCTTCATAAAATGGTATGCCAAAAGAGCATTCTTATCCCAGACATAGTAATTCCCACACTGTGTTCAGTATAGTCATCAATGTGGTTATAGGGAAGCAATGACAGGGGACGCAGGCAGAGTTGTGATGTGGGTGATGCCACTGCTGCTCCTCTCTGCCACCAGCACCTCTCACCTTCAGGGTGTTGCTGTTCCCCACTCCAAGCCCTCCATTCTTCCTGGCCTTCTCTAAGCAGTGCTTGGTGGCCACTTTGGTTTACTGAGAAGAGCTTTGTTTTTCTCCATATCTGCTGTGCAGACTGTTGGTGTCTGAATGACCTAAGGCAGGTCAAATGCCTACTGTTGGCCCTGGCACATGGGAAAATCCAATCACTGCTCATTGATCATCATTGGTAATAGGATCTTGGTGCTATGAACCTATTATTTGATGTCCAGGAAGAGATGGATTCCCAGCCAGTCCCAAGTTCCCTTATTTATTATAGAGACATCTTTGTTATAGTTTTCGGCAGAGGGCGCAGCTCATTCTTCACCTTTATCTTTCTTTCTCCTGTGTATCTGGGTCTGTCTTTCCTAGGTGCTCAGAAAACTTTATAGATGATGATTAATATTTGTTTGGCACCTTTTGTGTTGAGGCAATATGCTGACCGCTGAGGGAGTGTCAAGGAAGGTTTGTGTATAGACAGATCACCCAGATGGTTGAGAGAGACTCATTTTTCTTCTGAGGTCAGGGGGAGATCAAAAGTAGCCGTTAGAAAAAGACCAATTAGTGTTCCCTTTTGAGAACTCACAACTCCAGAAAGCCCTTATACAAGTGAAGAGGAGGACAAAGAAGAATGAAACAGTATGTATTGTTATTAGGGAGGTAATAACCAGTATGTAAATGAGTACGACCACACAGGAAAGCTGTTTTGAGTCAGTGTGAATCATAAGACCAAAGTGAATGCATAATAGCCACCCTGCAAACCCTAGGTTCCCTGCAGAAGCTTGCCTATAGCCAGAAAGAGCCCACCTGGCCGGAACAATGGAATCATGTGATGGGACTCAGATGTGGGTCTCAGTCTGCTAGCTCGTTAGTGTTGGATGGTGCTCTTAGGTAGGCAGACAGAGAGAGCCTCATTACTGTTCATACGAGTAAGCTAATTATTAAAAAGTTCTGCATTTTCAAATGGCGACAAATAGAATGAAGAGGTAATGAGATGGGTAGGAATGGAGATCCCCTGATGAGTGGATATGGTGAGAGTATGAGGAAATGAAGAAAGGATGAGGGGAAAAACTGCCATTGTCACTTCCAGAGTTACTGAGCAATACCTATTTGTCTATGGCACAGGGGAATGGAAGGCATGCTAAGGCAATGGAAAAGTACTATTATCCTGGAAGGAGGCCTAGACAATGCTGGGCTGCAGAATCCACGATGGTAGAGAAAGGGTCAAAACTTGAATGCTTTCAATTTCAGGTTTTGTTCAATATTTAGTAGTAGCCACCTAGGCTGAGGAGGGAGAGCTGGATTTCAAGACTCCTGAAAACCTTTTGATCATTAGTATGACACTAGGGGCTGCCTGTATTTGTTTTTGAGAGGACAAAATGTAAAGTCTTTAATTTGATGTTTATGCTCTCATTGAACTAATGTCTTCTCAGAGTCTGGGAGAACAGAGGGGAAGGGTGGTCTGGGATGGTCTGGGATAGCCTGGAATTTAGATCTTGTTATCACCAAGTGGGTTTTCCATATGCTATTGAGCAGGATTGAAGGGAGATGTTCATTACACAGTTCTAAACTTACCCCCTTACTAGATTGTACCACACTGTTAAGTAATAAATTCATCCATCATGTAATTATCTTGTGAATAACACAATTAGAAATTGCTGAGTATGGTGGAACACTTAAAATAGGAGTCTATAGATTACCAGTGACACATAGCTATAATTGACACCATAATTAGCTTTACTGTTCTGTTTTAGAAAATTCATGAGTGGCATTGCTTTGCCACGAAAAAATGCAGACATTTCACAAGAGTCAAAAGATGGTGGAATTATCACTGGACGCAATAGCCCACACCTATAATCCCAGAGACTCCAGAGACTGAGGCAGGAGGATCACAAGTTCAAAGCCAGCCTCAGCAACTTAGTGAGACCCTGTCTCAAAATAAAAAACAAAAAGGGCTGGGTATGTGGTTCAGTGGTAACGTTCCCCTGGGTTCAATCCTCAGTACCAAAAAATAAGAAAATTTTTAAAAAATTGAATTTTTCCTGTGCACAGAAATAATAATTGATTTGTATTCATTTGTATTTGGAACTTAAATTTCTCAATATTGATGTTTAAAGCATGACACAGTTTACATGGTTTTGTTTTATTTTCCTTTTTGTCAGAATCTCAAAAACAACAAAACAAAACAAAAGAACATTTCGTCTCTCTTAACTTCTAAGAGACCTGTGTATTGAAAATGGATACTACTTGCTAGAATGTGGTTCTGGCTTCTGAAGATGACAGTTGATTTAAATTTACCATTCAAGCTTTTGACACCAGTTCCATGTTGCTGTCCCAACCTATCTGCAGTGTTACCATCCAATCCATGGAGATGAACATCTCTGAATCTTTTATGACCCCGTAGAGACTGTGATACAGTAGGAACACAGTAGAAAATGTGGCCTGTTCAGATAATACATAATAGTAAATTTTCAACCTTTCAATGTTCTTCCTTAAGTATGGGTTATATTCTAATAATATAACCCTTAGATTAATATTTAAGTTCCCCTCTGCTAATACAGTTCACTTGAAGACATAGTTTGGGTTATTTTCACTGTAAGATGAATCTCAGGAAAAAATAAGAATCTCAGTCTCCATGAGACTGAGAAGTCAGTCATGCTTAGTCCTTTAATATAGAAATCTTGCTTTTTACCCCGGCTTTGGGCTTCTGTCTCAGATGGGTATCTGCAAACATAGGCTGTTCATTTTCTAAAGGGCTCTAGGCCTCAGTGCTGGTACTGTAGACCTTTTCTTACCTGTGTTTGGGCACAAAACATCTTTAAGATGATATAAGTAGCTTCAAATTTTTACACATACAGTACAGTTTCATACTGAAGGTCATGCTGAAGCTCAAAACATAAAAATCATCCACTCACTCCTACGTCCATCTTTATTCAATAAAAAGAACTTTGGGAGCCAAAACATTTTTTTTTTAAAGGTGAGCTCTTTTTGAAGAAAAGGTCTCTAATGGATCAGTGGGAGAAGGGGGTTGGCTATTCCCATATCCAAGGATACTCGAAAACTATCACTTCAGGTAGCTTCTCACCCATGGTTATGGTGGAAGATAAAAATATGCAGAAAAGATAAGAGAGTTGACTCCATATCTGTTTTTTGAAGGAAAACCATCAGTAATTTCTAGATTTATTTCCCTTGTAATGTGCACATACACAAATGATCAAAAAATATTTTTAGAGCTGTACTGCCTACTTGAAAATAAATGACAACTATACACATAGGATTATGTTTTCCTTATTTGTCTTTTATTATGGAACAGTCAGCAAAAAAGCAGATGTATATTAGGGGCATGTGGGGTGGCAAGAATAAAACAGGTCTAAAGAGCTCTGGTCAGGTGCAGGGAATAGTAGAAATACAGGTCAGGAGTCGCAAATGAATGGGTGGAAGTAAGGGATTCTTGGCCTTCACTGCACACTGCAGTTTCCACGGGAACTTTCAAAAATGAAACCAGAAACAAACAAAAAGGGACAGATGTCCAGGTCTTAGCCAGACCAATTAAATTCAAATTTCTGATTGTAGGCTGTTGGCAAGGATGTAGAGAAATTGAAGCCCTCATTCGTTGATGGTGGTAATGTAAAACAGTACAATCACTAAGGAAAACAGTTTGGCAGCTCCTCAGAAAGTTAAAAATAGTTTTCATGCAGCAATTCCACTCCTAGGTATGCACTCAAGAGAAATGAAAACATATGTCCACACACAAACCTGGGCGTGACTGTTCATTGTACTATTCACTAGAGCCAAAAAAGCAAAAACATCTGATGAGTAGATTTTTTAAAAAGAGCATCTACAGATGATGGGATATTATTCAGCCTTGAAGAGTAATAAAATCTTGACAACCTGCTATTATATGGATGAACCCTGAATACATTATGCTAAGTGAAAGAAGCCAGCCACAAAAACCACATATTGTGTGATTCCATTCATGTGAAATGTCCACATGAGGCAGAAAGTAGATTAATGTTTTCCAGGGACTGTGGGAGAGGGACAAATATGAAGTGACTATTAATGGGTATGATTTTTCTTTTTAGAATGATGAGAATGTTCTGGAATATGGTAATGTGACAATTTCACGATTTTAGTAATCTGAAATCATTGAAGCGTACACTTTAAAAAAGTGATTTTTATAATAAGTGAATTGTATTTCAATTTTTTAAAGTCTTAACTGAAAAAAAATCTGGCAATGGGGTATGGGTCTTTAAGTTCCTGAGATGATTTTTAAAAAAATATCCTTTTAGTTGTCAATGGACCTTTATTTTATTTATTTTTATGTGTGGTGCTGAAAATCAAACCCAGTCTCTCACACATGCTAGGCAAGCACTCTACCACTGAGCCACCACCCCAGCCTTCCTGATATGATGTTTTTAATATAAAATGTGGAATATCTTTTGAAAATTAGATTTAAACATTGACTAGTGTGTAGCTTAAAGTTGTTATCATGAACTTCTCACCAACTATGAAATAAAACATAAAATGAGGCTTTGAATGATCTGGTCCCTACCCATTTTTAGAAGTTACTTCCCCTCCTCTCTGCTCTGACTATAGCCCCACACTCCATTCCTCTAAGACCTTGAGCCTGCTTCTTTCCTGAAACTTGATATTGCCCCCACCTAGAACCTTTTGCCCCCAGATACTTATATAGAGCAGGCTCCTCATTTTACAACTCTGAGAACAAATGTTAGGCTCCCTTTCCTGAATCAGTGCTCCCTCTCCATCCCAGTCACTACTAATTCGTGTATCCTAAATATTTCCTTTTGAGTTACAGTGGAAAATAGTTTTTGCTTGTTGACTAGTTTGTTGGTGTCCATGAGAATAGAAGTCTGGTCTGTCATGTTTAACACTAGAATAGTGTGTAGAATCTGACAAGCGTTTAATAAATATTTGTTGAATGAATAAATAGGTGACAGCATTTAATAAGGAAAGAGTATTGGAGTGTAGGAGATATGGAGAGGTCCCACAGATGTTCATCCCTAAACATCTTTGTGGTATAGGGGAAGGAAACAGTGAAAATGAGGTTACATATGCAAAACAAGTGACAGTGCAAAGAAAAGAAAAATGACTGGGAAGAGGGGAGAAAGAGAGGTAACCCACGAAGTGAGATCTTGAAAAGGTTCTTGCATTTTCAAATTTCTATGTGTTTCATGTTTATTAATAGCTGAAGTTCTGGATTTTCTTGGACTTGTTAACAGCTGACATTTTTTCTTAATGACACTATATGTGGATGACTTAATATACTTTATTAGATTTCTTTGTATAAAGAAGTTAGTGGTACACTTGCTTAAATCCTAAAATACTTCAGATTTTTTTTTTTTTTTTTTTTGTCATCTTCTTGGGATTTTCTGACACTGTGCTCTGGAATTTTTGACAGGCAGGTTAAGAATGTTTCGTAAATCACAGACTTTAATGTATGTCTCCAACCATTCACTGATGTGCCTTGTTTATTTTCTAAGTCATTGATAAATTATGTTTGGGAGCCTGGCCAGCTCGGTGTGCTGTTCCAGGCAGAGGACAGGTCACTTTTCCTGTTAAGGTTAATCTTGGAATCCATTAGCCAGCAGATTTTCAAGTTCATTTACATTCTTGGTTAACAATTGAATTAGCCCCCACTTTTTCAATGAATTGAAATGAAGACTTATTCTCCAGTATGTGGGACTCTGGCTTCCTCTGATGTCCACCAAAGAGGCCCGTGCCTTCCAGGGCAGGTGTAACGTGCTTGTCATTTGCTAAGTCATGCTGGGGTATAAAAATATCAGATTATATATTTTTTTTGCAATGAGCTTTAACATCCACAGCCATAATGTAATGACATCTTTATTTTTCTACTTAAAAGGAAATATACATTTTTCATTCTTTTAACCAAAAGAATAGTACTTCTTTTTTTTTTTTTTTTTTTATCATGTCTGGCTTCCTGGTTGCCTAGGAGACATTAGTGTTCATGGCAGATTGCTTTAGCTAGGACATTTAGAAAAGTCATTTCCCCCTATATTGTATTCCTAAGTAATGACAGACTTTTATTAGAGATTTGGAGAATTACAGAATGCCCAGTGCTGACTAAAGTTATGAGGAATGGGCCTTTTCTATACAGTTCTGTTGATTATAAATTATTAGAAACATTTCCTGAGAGATATTTAGCAGTTCATATCAATAGCTTTGAAGGTTCGGTATCCTTGGAACACAGTAATTCTTAAATATAGGAATTGAGGAGAGAGAAATAATCTGAGAAATACATGAATACCTTTCCCATGTGGTTGTCAGGAAAATAAAGGTGGATATAATATATGGATTGCTTAGGGATGAAAATAATGAGCAACATTAACTGTCACTTCTGTTAATCAATTGATGCTGCTTTTTCATATAATTTTATTTGTATTTTTGGAGTCAAACCCAGGGCCTCATAGCATGCCAAGCAATGCTATACCACTGAGCTACATAATCAGGTCTCCAGATCCTACTTTTTAAACTAATACTGTCAACCTCTGATATGGTAGTCCCTGTTGGCAATACAATGCCAAATACATGATTTTTTAAATCTTTATTTAAATATTACACAATATTTTAACACTGTACCAAGTGTTTATCAATTTATGTATTAGCTGACACCAACAATTATTTATTGAAGAAAAGTTGGCATTCCTTGTTTCCAGGGTAAAATACACCAGCATGTTGGCCACAGTGATCAAATACTCATGAGGTGCCTAATGTTTGTCCTTGAGAAGATGGTACTATTGTTGTGCCTATTTACAGACTCAGAAACCCTAAGGAACTTGCCCATGTTTATAACTAATTGAGAAAGAAGATAGATTTTGCACTCAAATCTGTCTAACCCTGGTGCCATGTTACCCTGGTTCTTGGAGAGGTTTGACAGAGTCAGGGCATGAGGGAGCCTAAGAATGTGGTCTTTTAGATTTTGATAAACATAGTTTTGTAACTGGTGCTCTGGTGATGTGATTCTCAAACACTAACATGCATTGACAAAGCAAGTCTGGGCTCTTGCCTGGGAGTCTGCATTTCTTAATGCTCAGGTGATGTAGATGCTACTAGTCAGCAGATCACATTTTGAGCAGCAGAATACTCTATGCTTTTTGAAAATATATAGTCTCTTAATTTGTTCCAAAGAAGTCATTTGATACAAGGAAAAAGGAAGAGATTAACCATAAAATAGGAAGGAAAGGATTCCTGGTAGTCTGTTGGTTAGAATTTGAATCCACATGAATTTGTCCATGTATATGTGCATTTTACTGAAAGTCCTCAATTTTTCAAGTTAAGGTTACTGGTTTCTGAGGGGGCTTCACATTCTCAAAAAACAATTCATATTTAAAATTTTGTACTCAATGAAATAATTTGAACATAATAGGGAAAGGTTTATATTTTGAGTCATTTATTGACCTTCTTATAACAGGACTGCTATGTAACTTTAGCACCAAGGTAGCTCCTAAAATGACAGAGTGATCTTTATTTTCTCAAATTAGGGTGCCTGAAATCAACTGGGGTTATGAAGTCTTAAGTTCTCAAGTTAAAAAAAAAAATTCTTTAAATAGCATCCCCTCTAAAGAGCCAGGAAACCCCCTAAGGTTCAAAGCACATTTGAACAGGCCACTTGACCTACTGGACTTGCCTGACATTTCTAAAATAATAAGGCTAGATCTAAGTGACATCATAGGGCTTTTTCTGGTCAAAATTTCTAGAGTTTGGCTTTTCTTTCTTTTTAAACAAGTTTTGAAGCATTTCACATTTATTTTAGTTGAACATTAGCATAACATTTGAAAGCAAACCAGGAAGAAACCTGGTCTACTCTAAATTGAGCTATTGTCATCTCCTGTTGTTAATGGTTTGGAAATTTTACAATTTGGGGACTGCATTTGCTTCTGTGGCCATTGAACCTTATCCTACTACAAGGTAGGCAGCCTATCTAGCCCTATCAGAAAATGACTGATCAAATCCACTGAGTCACAAAATTAAATGTGAATTGTAGAGACCTTTCCATTATCTCCTTTCTATTCAATAAATGTGGACGATGAAGTTGTAAAAATATTGTAATGCTACCACCTGGTAAGAATTACAGGCGATAGGCAGAGGCAAGCTATAAGTGGTGGAGGTTACAATAGGTTCTGTGTAGGAGGTAGAAGGAGGGTACCTTTGTAGCATGAGAAGATAGGGGATTTATTAAATATCTTGAAGTCTCATTGTTTTCATTCTAAATAAATTAAGCTATTACCAAGGAAATCCAAGAAAAAATAGGCTAGAAATATAAGACCTTTGTTTTCCTTAGTATTCTGACTTGTTTTTGTTTGTAAAAAATATATACATATGACTGCTCATCATTTTGCGTGTGAATTGAGTTCCTTATATTACTTTCTTGGCTAACACTAATAAATCTAAAGGCCTAAACTTCAATTGAGGTTCTAACTCAGTTCTTGATTCCTGGATTCTAGAAGTTGTGATCTTGAATTCTAGAAGCTGTGATCTCCAGAAGTTTTCTGGAGATGATCTTCCCTTGAAAATTCAATAGAATACTGGTACATCTAGCTTTTTTGTTTGATAGGAAAGATTCAGCAAGTTTATTTTAACCTTAAAAAATTGCTTTTTGCCATTTTCATTTAAGAGGAAAGCATTTAATATTTATCTCTGTTTTGCAGACAGTTTCAGATCCTGGAGAAGCATGAATCTTCCCATCACACAATCTTGATTCTTACCCTTTTCCTTAGTTCTGTACTTTTTTTACAGGCTTTGGAAATTTTTTTCTTCTCCTCTTGAGGAAATTAAAACTTAAGGAAAGAGGTCTGCTAGCTCCACAAACATTTAGCAGAACATTACCAAAATTAAGGAAGTAGAGAGAATTGAAAACAGCGCTTAGGGAGCCTACATCATGTAGCAGACAAAGTGAGACGTACTTTAAAATGCTGTCATCTCCATTTTTCAGATGCGATATCTAAGAGTAAGAAGTTCGATATATGCAGAAGGTCAGGATAGGAGTGACAGGGCTGAAACTCAAGGGTAGGTGCTTTGAACTCTGGCTCCACCTCTTAATTGCTTCCTTCCCAACAAAGAGTATTTTGAAGCATGTGACTAGCAAAGGAGAAGGAAAAGCAAAGAGATCAGAAAGCAGTCAACATTTTAACTCCTAAATGAGAAGGAATGTAATAGAAATATAAGTTTGTTGGTAAGAGTGATATATAAGGAGGAGGGCAATATAGAGTAGGGTAGCCTGGGATAGAGGGAAAATTGAAAGTAAGCTCAAAATACAATGTCAGAGATCTGGGAGCAGTGGTGCACACCTGTAATTGCAGTGGTTTGGGAGGCTGAGGAAGAAGGCTCTTCAATTCAAAGTCAGCCTCAACAACAGCAAGGTGCTAAGCAACTCGGTGAGACCCTGTCTCTATATAAAATATAAAATAGGACTGTGGCTCAGTGGTAGAGTGCCCCTGAGTTCAATTCCTGGTACCCCACCCACTGGAAAAAAAATACAATGTCAGGAACTAACTCAGTTGATAAATGAGTAGCACAATTTTGGACTGAGGCTCTCTCCAAAAAGGCATCAGGAAGAAATAGAGACATGAGAAGACTGACATGAGAGTTAAGAAATAGAATGAATGGCAATGTCAAGTAGAATCCTTGGCAGGCAAAGAAGTTAACTGAGGTCAGAGAGTATTTGAAGAAAAAAAATGAATAAGCATATAGAAAATGCCATGAAAATCAAACTCCTCGTGTGGAAATGAACTTATAGTAAAGTTAGTCTATAGTGGCTTGAATAGCATCCCTCAATAAGGAAACTTCAAGCATGACCTTTTTTTGGAAATAAGATCTTTGAATATGTAATTAAAGTTAAGACAAGATCATACTCGTTAAAGTGGGCCCTAAATTGATTGATTTGTATTTGCATACAGGAGAAGACATATAAAGAAGGCCACATGATGCTCAGGGGAAGTAGGGACAGCTATTAAGGTGATGTGACTACATGCCAAGGAACACTAAGGATTGTTGACAATCACAAGAAGCTAGGAAGAAGCAAGATTTCTGCACTAGAGACTTTAGAGGGATCATAGATTTGTTAGGATCTTCTCAGGAAACTAATATGTAGTCCTCACTTAGACCTTAGCAAATGTGTAAGAATTTTGAGGTTAAAAACTGGAACATCCTATGGTGAACAGGAATCGGGTTGTCCTTGGACTTTTCTATATAGCCATACCAGAATGCAAGAAGGCAAAGGAATAATATAATTTAAAAGTGCTGAGACTAGCAAATTTTGGGCTTAGAATATCATGAATAGTTACTTATTTAAATGGAGGGGTAAAATAAAAATATCCTGATAAAATCTCAGTTTGCCACATGTATACCCTATAGGAAAGTAATTTTGGAGAATGTATTATAGCAATAATAAATGATGTTAATCCAGGAGGAAGGAATGGAAAGTAGGAAATCAGAGGAAATATAGAATTTAGTGATTTTTGTGCAAAAACACAATACCAACTTTAGTTTCTAGGTGCATGATGGAGTAATGAGAAAATTTTCTAGTAAAAATAACTTTATATGAGGTGAATGTTCATTCAAAGGTATAGCTGAACTTTGAAGAAAACAGGGAACTAAGAATCAAAGAGGAAGCTAAGATTCAAAACAGGCAATGATGTTGGAGCTCAAAGTTTACTAGAGAGAGTGGGAATAAGGGTGTTAAAAAGCATGTAAATAGTTACTTGAAATTAGAACTTGGTATTATTTGATCATGCCAGAAATAAGGACCTGAGGAAGATGGAGTATGATATCTGACAGAGATCAGAGGTGGTAAGAGTATGTTAAGGACATTGATACTAATGGGGAAATTCAGCATGAGAGTAACTGTTACTGAAACAAAATAGAGTGTAATTTTCATAACAATGGAAAATTTTCCTGATTTAACTATGAAAGGTAGTAAAGAGAAGAAGTAAAATAAAAAGATGAAGATGTTTGAAATAAACAATTGGCATAAATATAGATGGGTTAAACTTATAGAATGTATTCTCTAATATAGAAAACAAGGTCCTGATATTTATATAAAAAATTACACAGATTGAAGAGGTAATGGAAAAAGTCATTCTTGTCACATGCACACAAAAAAGGAACAATAAATGAAAGGGATAAAACAAGCAGGAATATCTACATGTCTATTAAAGAATAGCTTCAATATAGAGGAAACAGCAATTTATGGCATTTGCCTTTGGTTTAGCAACTATAGTTAGAAATGTACCTGTTCTCAGAAACTGGTGAAGCAATGGACAAAAAGTAAGCAGAGATAGTTTTGGATAACAATGACTTTGATCTGTGTACATAGAATTGATTCAACAAAAAGAAGAATTCCTTTTATTTTGGAGGGGATGCAGTTTAGGCACAAGTTTCATTTTCTAATGGGTCAGGAAGGAAGCCTTGAATGCTAAGAACCAAGAGTATAAAGGTTCCTTTCTCTAACTACAGTGCTATAAAGTCAGACATTATTAACGAAAAGATAGCAAAAACATTACATATGTCTGAAAATGAAAAGGCATACTATGAACTAACCCTCAGGTTAAATAGGAAATGATAACAAGAATAGCAAAATTTCAGAGCTGAATGATAATAAAAGCACAGTAGGTGAAAGAGCTAATGGAATACTTTGAAGGCAATATATGGCTTTTGTTAGTCAAGAGAAAATCACAAAGTTAGAAACCCCATAAGCTCAACGTTTGACTCAAGTAACCAGAAAAACTGCAGCATAGTAAATCTGAAGAAATGGGAATGGAAAAAGAATCAGAAGAAAGAAATAAAGTGCAGAAAACCAGTCATGATATAACAATAATTTAAAAGTGAAAAAACTGAAGTTGATTCTTTGAAAAATTTGATGTTAGATGTAGCCTTGACAGGTGAAGAAAAAATAATTACATATATTGTGATAAAATACAAAATAGTTAAAAATAATGATCTATAATTGTTTTTTGATTAAAGTGTGAATTTTTATCTATAAAAATTTAACTTTGTGTGAAAGGATATATGGATAAGAAATTGATCCAGGAAAGAACACTTGAGTAGATCAGAAAACATAATAAATCATAATGATCATCAAAAGTTAGTCCTCCCTGTAAGAGGAAAAGGGTTACAGTTTTACAAGTGAGTTCTGCTTAACTTGCAAGAAACAGAAAATACTCCTTTATAAAAATTTCTTTTAGCACAAAAAATGAACCGGTTAAGTTTGGTTTTAATAAACAAGGTAAGTTGAGGCTTGAAAAAAATGTTGGCCAACTTCACTTATGACATTGAGGGATACTAAATATTAAATAAAACTTGGTGACTGAGTCAAACATAAATGTGAAAGGATAGCACAATATTTCAAAAAAATCTGTAATGTCATTTTCCATATTCATGGCAAAGAAGAAGCGTTGCATCTTCATTGATATAAAACATGTATTAAGGTTTTTTTATAAATGTAATCAATCCTTATCAAATTTAAAATACAAGGGATTTTTAAGTTTGATAAAGGCTTTCTACTAAAAACCTATAACAGGGACAAGACAAGGATGACTCTGTTGCTTTTACTTCTCAACACATTACCAGATACCTAACCATGGCAATAGACAAAGAGAGAAACAAAAAGAATTGAAATGAGAGAGAACACTGTCATTACCTCTACGTGAAATCATTTATATAGAAAATCAAAGAGAATCAGCAGAAACTATTAGCAACAATACAAGAGTTCAGCTTGGTTGCTAGCTGTAAGAGCAACACATAAAAATCAATAGCTTTCCTCTGTGTTGGGAGTAACCAATTATGAACTATGACAATAAGATACCATTTATAATAGTGACATAAACTAAGCTATCTAGGAATAAATCTAAGATAGAATGCATAAAACATGTAAGGAAAATTTAAAACTCTATTACAAGAGTTTTATTATGATATTAAAGAACATAAATGCAGTGTTCATAAATGGCTTCATGGAATATTGTGAAGATGTCACATATTCCCTCCATTAAAATTTAAATCCGGTCCAACAAATAACCAAGAATTTTTTTTTGAAGGAGCAGAGTAAATTTCTGTAGGAGAATAAATCAAGAAAAATAAATTCTTTCTCCATAAGGTAAGCAGCAAATCTGTAACTAGAGTTAGCAAATACAGCCCACAATCAAATATAGTCTGCAACTGTTTTTGTAATTAAAGTTTTATTAGGATGCAGCACACCTATTCATTTAGATATTGCCAGTGACTGCTTTCATGCTGTGATGACAGAATTGAGTAGTTGAAGCACCAACTGCTGCATCTGTCCCTCTGCAGAAATAATTTAGTGACCTCTCTTCTACAGCATCTGGCATGGAATCAGACTAAAACAATCCAGACTCATTCCTATGTACATATAGGATGTAGTGTAGTCATTTCCACATATCAGTACAAAGAAAATTGACTCATAAAAGGAGAAACTGTTTTCATATTTCATATTATGAACAAAGTCCCATGTGAAATAAATAAATATCTGTTAAAAGTGAATAATATAAAAGTGATAAAAGAACATTCAAGAATATGTTTTGCTACCTACGCTGGACAAACTGATAAAGTGATGCATGCCTGTAATCCCAGTGATTCTGGAGGCAGAGGCAGAAGACTCTCAAGTTCAAGGCCAGCTTTGGCAATTTAGCAAGGCCTCAAAACCCTTCCTCCAAAAAAAAAAAAAAAAAAAAAAAAAAAAGACTGAGGATGTAGATCAGTGATAAAACATCATTGGGTTCAATCTCTAGTCCCTCTCGCCACACTGTTACCACCAAAAAAGGAATATATTTGGTAACCTTATGATAGAGAAGGATATGTTACATAAGACTCACAGAGCACAAAAGAAAAAAAAAAGAAAATGTGAATGCCCCAAAATGGATGCTTTTTGTTCAGTTGAGAGAATAGCAGAAAAATTAGCACATGATAAAAATATAATTGTCATGTTTAATAGGCAACAATCAATATTCAGAATATACAAGGGACTCTGAAAAAATCAGAAAGTAGAAGGGAGGAGAGTAATAAAAACAGAACAATTAGGGCTGGGGATATAACTCAGTGGTAGAGCACTTGCCTAACCTGTGAATATCACTGGGTTTATTCTTAAGAACTGCAAACAAGAAAAAAGAACAAATCGGTAGTTTGTACACACATTGCTATAAGAAACAAGCAAATTAAAAAGAAGAGACACCATTTGCCAATCAACCAGTAAAAGTGAGGAGAGCAGATACTATAATAGTGCTGATAAGAGTGTAGGAAAACAAATCTTCATGAATTGCTCTGGGAATACAAACTGGTGCATGTATTTTAGAAAACCTAAGTACATATATTACCTGAAACCCATAGTGGAAGTGTAGTATAGGTATCTAGGGAAATACACTTGCAGAAGGCAGTTAGTGGTGTTTGTGGTAAAAGACTAGTCCATGAGCTCTGTGGGGAGGGACCAGAAGTCCATGGTGGAATCCAGTGAGAAGCTGTAAGAGAGAAGGGGGCATTTATAGCAACATTGATAGTCTCTGAAAGAATGTTGAGAGAAAACAGAAGAATGGGATTTAAAATGTATGATTTGAAGAGCCTTGAATATATTTTGACATATGAAATATATGATTACAAACACATAAAGGGTTGTAAATAGTACATTAATTGCGAAAAAGTGAATCCTTTAATCAAGGGGGAGGGATGGTGCTGGGCATAGAGGATGAATGGGAGAGTGATAATAAGAGAAAAATAAAACTACCAGGGAGAGCCCATTATGGACTCTTGATAATAGAAGCTCATCAAATACAGCCTATGCTTAAGACTGTGCAAATGTCTGTAAAGGGAAATTCTAGGGACATAATTCTTTCTAGCATTGTTATATCCAGATGCTTAGACAATGTCATCAGATGTGGGTCTCTGTGTCTTGGCTCTGTTTGCCTCAGTGTTAGCTCTGATATGTTTAGGGAGATCTCTAGCTGTTTGAGTTCATGTTTAACCAATCTGGCAACTCAGCTGAAAAAGCTCTCTTTAATATTAGCAGTTATCATTGGGAAGATATCCTTGCCTTCAATGACTCATTTTGTGTCCCATGTCCTCTCCTGAAGCAGTGATATGCCAGAGAAGTGCCCATCCCTGGTACCTGGCAGTAGGAAGAGCTCCATCTGTAGACTAGGGTGAAGTATACCCCAAAGAAAATAAAAGTGATGTGGTTAGAACTCTAGAAAGTAGATTCTGGGGAGGCAAAGAACCACAGGGATTACCGGTTCTAGAACCAGTATTGTTCTGGAGTGGTTTGCACAATTTGCATGTTTCTTTTTAGAAAAACTGGAAGAAATAAAGAATGGTTAAACCCAAATATCTGAGGCACTGTGGCTTGAAGGATTCTTGTTTTATATGCCCCCAAGGAATAAATCCTCAACAAATGGGTGACTTGGTATTAAGAGTAACTAGTGAGGGAGTTAATTATCTTAGAAGGAATGTATAGCAAACATCCCATCTCTGGGATGTTTCAAGCATAAGCTAGCCAACTGCTTCGCAGAGATTCTGTAGGAAAGGACCCAAGGATAGGTTTGATAGTTAGGTTTCATTAGTGGTTCTCATTCATCTGAGCCTTATTAAAGTTCAGATCACAGGGCCCTTCTCCCAGATTCTTATGCAGTAGGTTTATGGTGATGGTACCTGAGAACTCCCACTTCTAGTAAGTTTCTGGATGATGTCAATTCTACTGTCAAAGGATCATATCTTGAGAACTATTGGGTTAGATGATTTTTTGACATCCTTATTCTTCATTTTTATGAGCTAGATGTATGTATGCTAAAAACCATTGTCTGTGCCATTGAGATATTTCCCCATTCCTAGTTCTTGAGCTGGAATGTGTCAAGTTCTGATTATATGGGTGCATCTGTAATAAATGACATTTGCATAGCTCTGTCTTTTTTGGTGTGTCACCTAGAATATTTGGCCAATTAAATTATGGGGCATTAGTCTGCTTTATAAAATAGCCTACCATTTTCTGACTTTATCCTTTTTTGTAATGTTCTGTTTTTTCATAGATTGATCTATGTTTGTCAGTTTTATAGTGGGCTATTACCAAATTTGAAAAATGAAGTAGTTTTCCAGAGATGGGGTGTCTTAGTCATTTAGAAAACGGCTGTCTCACATATAGGCATCACCTATTGGAGAAATCATTTCTTGGTGCTTTGTGGATTTATCTCGCTCTAATTGCCAAATGCTAACTCTCTTTAATTCCCTTTTGGGGACTTTTTTTTTTTTCTTTTAGCCAACAAAAGAAAGAAAGCAAAAAAAAAAAAGAAAGAAAGAAAGAAACAATTTGTATACCTTACTACATCCAGGCTCTGGGTAACCCAACCAGAAAGAAGTATTCTCGTCTCAAACTGCTTTGTTCCTTCATTCTTTTTAATTTCAGAAAATATGCTGGAATAGTTCTCTGGGAGTGCTTGTGTGTTTTGTAATTGTAGGCAAGGTCAGACAGTGTTTGTACAGGTTCAAAATTGCTTTTATATAAACAAAGATAAAAAACCATTTGAGAGAAGCATTTAAGAATTAGAAGGTTTGTAGTCAATATTTAACAATGAAAAATTTCAGCTTAGCAAAGATGACAAAAATGGTTGGGGTAAAAATAAGTACTTGACAAATTGGACTTGTTGGATTTGAGGTGGCAACCTGCAGAGCAGAAGGATTTAAGAGTGAATGGCTGTTTTGTCATCAGGTGCAAGCTTTGGCTTGAAAACACTCTCAAATCTAGGCAACATAGTAAGGACAATGGAGTGTTTAGGGAGGACTTACCTGGAATTCAACTGGGTGGATATTAAATGGCAGACAGTTTAAATGGCATCCTCTTTACAACCAAGAATCTTTAGTAATGGAATTTGCTTTCTTTAAAGTGGTACATGAACCGAATTTCTTATTTGACTTTTATTAATGTCCATTTTCTAAATTGTCTTCTTTCAGACCTCAAGTGTAAGGAAATGTCATTCAGATTTGGCCAGCATCTTATCAAGCCCTCTGTGGTCTTTCTCAAAACGGAGTTGTCCTTTGCTCTCGTGAATAGGAAACCGGTCGTACCAGGACGTATCCTTTTCTTGTAAGAGGGTGAAATAAAAAGGTATGCAACCACACGGATGCAGGCTTGGCCTTCAATGACTGTCCACCCAAGGTAAGTAAGGGATCCACCTCCCTCCCACTTTGGAGAGACCAGGTAAGATGTTATTCACGTTTCTTTGAATCCAGTTGGTGGCACCAGTAATATGCTTGATCAGTGTTGCAGAACTTGTGAGAAGAGTTGCTTAGCAACTGTGGCTTTGGAGGTGAATTTTTGCTTGACCTTTTCACTATCGTAGCTGGGTAAATAAATAGGTGTTTCTAAAATTGGTCCAATGAATACCATGGGCACTTCATGTTCGTTTTATCCATTGTGAATTTTAATGGTAGGTTAGAAATTGGATTGCAACTTTGTGATGTGGAATTAAGGGATTACTTGAGAATTTGAATCTTTGTTTCATTACCTCTTACAGGTCATTCAAATTGTGAGTTTTAATTAAATTCATACATGTATACATACTTAAGAAAATTGTTTTTCCTATTGTGATCAGAAACGGCATTTTCTCCTGGGAGAAGACCTGGCTTCTAGACCAATTTCTAGTGTTGCTGGTGGTAGAGTTGTTTTATTTCCTTTGAAGGACTTTTTTTTCCCCTGTGGACTACTAGGAGCTTTACTCTAGTTTGCAGTGGGAGTTGTAGGAATTGGTGAAACACTCAGGGAAGCTATTTTTATGTTGTTCAAAATATTGCTTGGGCTGAGGTTGTGGCTCAGTGGTAGAGCACTTGCCTAGCAGGTGTGGGGCACTGGGTTTGATCTCAGTACCACATCAAAATAAATCAATAAAATAGAGGTATTGTTTCCATCTACAACTAAAAGGTGTTTTTTTTTTTTAAAGTATTGCTTGTGATTGTGTACATGTGAATTTTATAGTGGCTGTTCAAAAATTGTTTTCTTTGTTATGCAGAGTATAATAAGAATCAAATGTCATATTTTAAGATAATATTTTCTGTACTAAGATGTGATTTGACTTGGAAATGAATGAATTCTGAAAGCCCAGATATGCCAAGATTTTTTTCAGTTATGATTTATATTATTATATATGTTCAAAGTACCTACCTTTATGAATAACCTTCCTTCCTAATCATTATAAGCCATTAAAAAAGGGACAGATAGAAAAACATGCAACAAAAGATAATTGTGTGGGGCTGGGGATGTGGCTCAAGTGGTAGCACGCTCGCCTGGCATGCGTGCGGCCCGGGTTCGATCCTCAGCACCACATACAAACAAAGATGGTGTGCCCGCCAAAAACTAAAAAATAAATATTAAAATAAATTCTCTAAAAAAAAAAAAAGATAATTGTGATTATATGATAGACTTCCGAATTCCCTGAATCCAAACTTTAATTAATTAAGTTTTGTGGATTTACAAAAATAATGATCAATCAATAAACTGGTAAATAATGTTATGTGAAGTCTCTTCTTATTGGTTTGTTTGAAAGAAGTGCCCAGTGTTTCTGAGGACAGGAACAATGACAGCCAGGACATTTCTGTGATCAGTGCACTCTGAAAGGCTATTTCACATCTACAGTGTTGAAAATGGTCTTGGGGCCAGTAGACAATATATTCAGAAGATTGTTTTTATGTGAAGATTTTGGAATTTTTTATTTCACTTTACCTTTATAAACTCTGTTTGGTTATAACTATGAGAAGCATCTTAATAAGATACTAATTTGCTTGCAGAAAGCCAGTCTTTTGTTCTGAGATTTGGGGGGAATTGAAGCTGTGGATAGCTCTGCTCGCTAACACTTCATAAAATGAATGGGAGAAGTCCAGAGTGGGCTTTTATCTTCCCCTGGCATTCTATCCAGCCTGCCCTCTAGCTCTTTGGTGAGGGTCATCTGGATTTTAGCAACTCCCTTTCTCTGGGCTCCTCCCATTTAGCCTCCACCCTGCTCTGAACCACAGCTCTAATCCTATTACTCTTCTGTTCCCTGGCTAGAAAATAAGTAATGAGTCTCTGTTTTTGTGAAGAAAAAGTCCTCACTTCTTGGCCTGGTTCTTAAAGTCTTTTATTGTCTAGAGCAAATTTCCCTTCTTTCTAGCTATTTCCTAAAAATGTGTTATACTTGACCATAGTTTCCTCTGCTACTCTTTACCTCTAGATTCTCCTTGCTTTTTTAAGTGAGGCGTGTTCATAATTATTCTTCCCTAATAGGTAAGATATATGGCTTCCTCATTGTGATGCTTGGTTCCTTGCTAACATGGTGATTAATTCAAAACTTTGCTATTCTGCCTCATGTCAGAACTGTGCATTCTTTTGTTTTTGCACAGAATTATTCCTTCCTGCGGGTAGGACCTATTCTTTTTTCTTTAATTTTTTTAGTTGTATATGGACTCAATGCCTTTATTTGTTTTATGTGATGCTAGGATCAAACCCAGTGCCT